>NC_036867.1:38519187-38567076 GCF_002910315.2 Salvelinus sp. IW2-2015 | reverse complement strand
CGGGGCGTGCCGCGTTCAGTGCCTGGATGCCGACGCCAGCAGTTTGCAGTCGCACTCCGTCACCAGCTGGCGAGTCTGAGGGTAAAGGTCATACGAACCACACAGCGGAATTGAGCCAAGCGAGAGGCCGTTCTGTATTCTCTTCGTTCCACATGATGACAAATTAAATTGGTCAAATCATTTATGAATCTCTTTGGGTTTATGACTGAAGACAAAACACACACCCCACAAGGTCAGTAAAACAGCACAAACAGACCTGGTACAGGCTAGAGCTCTCTCCCCAAAAACCTGGTACCAGCAGGGCTCTCCCCCAACAGACTGTACCAGCAGGGCCCTCCACACTGGTACAAGCAGGGCTCTCCTAACAACCTGGTACCAGGCAGGCTCTCCCCAACGACCTGGTACCAGCAGGGGCTCTCCTTCCCCACAGACCTGGTACCAGCAGGGCTCTCCTTCCCCAACAGACCTGGTACCAGGCCAGGGCTTCTCCCAGACGGTACAGCAGCCTTCGTACAGCAGGCTCCTTGACGTCCAGGCCTCCAGACGTAGGCTGGCTCCCTCACCTTATCAGCCAGGATGGCGAGGCCTCTCCAGACCGTTGGCAGAGCGGTCCTTGGCGGCGCGGACAGCCTCTCAGCATAGTAGCTGACCTGGGTCTTCAGAGTGTTGATGTGGGAGATGATCTCCTTGGCCCGGACAATGTTCCTGGGGGATGTACACTATAGACTGACAGCTGGACAGGGCACTGCTGCAGGACGACAGGGTGGGGTGTTAAGAGAACACAGCATTTACCATGAGTCACTCATACAGTAGTCACAGACACGTAGACACAGACACGTAGACACAGAGACAGTAGTCAGACACACAGACAGTAGTCACAGACACACAGACAGTAATCAGACAGAGACAGTAGACACGTACAGAGACAGACAAGAGACAATAGACGCAGATGTGTAGACAAGATGGTAAGAGCACACACAGGATCGTGAGACTGAATGTGCACTGCATTCTGGGAACTGAAGGAGATTGTATTTCTGCAACATTCTCTCACACTGCTTGACAGATTACACACCTGGCTGCATACAATTCATATCTGAATAACTCAACTCTGTTAGAATATTCTACTCTGCAGGTCTGGGACTGAGGTGAGCATCCACATCTGCATGCACAAGCCTGTTCCTCACCTGGAACACAGACAACACTATCTAGACATAGAACCACAGATGTTCAGAGTGAGGCAGACTCTGTTTAAGATGTAGAATGTACAATGCTATTGTTATGGATCTGTTGGTCTCTGTAGTTCTATGCCTCAAACCCATAGCAAGCGCTCTACTGTAGATCACCCTCTGTCCATACACAGTAGCTTACGATGGTACTCACAGGCGGCCATTGTGGATTCACACTAACAGTGGTGAAACACAGGTAGTGGACTGAGTGACTCAGCCTTACAGCTAAACGACAAACTCAGTGACGGCGAACAAACAATCATTTCCGTGCAGAAGAACCCAACAAACAGTGGGGAGAATAAAATGACTAAAGAACAGAATCAGAGTACATAGGAACTCACCATCTTCCTCATAAACGCTGATTAGAAAATAAAGATGAATTGGAAAAAATTAAAAAGCCAGAAAACTGAAAATCGTCTTTGAAATATAATTAACGGGAAATGCCAGGCTAAAAGCAGCATAGCATGTATGTACAATGAGAAAGGCAAAACAGACAGGAAGTCGGCCGTCAAAATACGGCCATGCAGTAGCACAGGAACAAGGGAAACAGACGTACACGATTTGATAAATGAAGCATTGCATTTGAAGATGTTGTGGGTATCATTCATTAACCACATAAATAATATCATTTCTCAGGACGTGATTCTCAACTGTATAAGACGTTAATGTTTCGACGAAAGCAGTGGTTTGTGTTTAATGCAGGTATTCATTCTGCCTAATGGTTAAAACCTGTTAAAACACTGTAAACATGGTTTCGATGTAGTCCAACGTTACTAACCATTTTAAAAGGGTGGGGAGAGGTACAAGGGGTTTCTCTACCAAAAGCAGACTTAATTCACTGATTAGAAATGTGTCCGTTAAAAACAAGACTTAAAAAGCCAAGCCCGTACACAGCCAGATAGTCAGTAGGGTTGTTAGCGAGTAGATTAGTGAGCATTGGCAGCAAGAAGGATACACCTAATACAAAGGGCTAACCAAGGTTCTACCACAGTTCCACCTGGGTTCCACCTCTTTGTGAGTCTGTACTCACTGTTTCTTGGCCTCCTCGAACTTGGTGATTTGCTGCGCAGGCCGCTGTTCTTGAAGCCCTGGCAGTGGGCGGCGGGAGCCCCGATAGTCACCACATCATACGTGTGGTCTGGGGGAACACAACTATTAAGGCCAAAGTGGAGAGATGCATGAACATCCAGGAGGGAAAACAGGGAATGGTGCTCAGCTCACCAAAGCCAGACTCATCTGCACCCTCATCCTCTGGACATGAAGGTTGGTGGGTATGAACTCCAGCTTCCTCTCTGCCTTCAGGTTACTGGCCTTGAACGACGGACCTGGAGGAAAGACCGAGGAAAGAGAGGGTGGAATAGACAGAGTAGGATTCTCATGTTAAACCACAACAAACCAAGCACCTTGGACATAGTTATTGAGGCTGAAATAAGTTAGTGAGTGTGTTACTTGTAGTCGGTGTGTGTGTGTGTTGTGTGTACAGTACTAACCCTTGTAGTTGGTGAGTCAGAGAGAGTCTCCTGGTAGGCGAGGATGATGGTCTGGTACTGAGTGACTATCTGTCGTCGTAGGTTCTCCCAGCAGGTGACAACTCCCCAGCTCCTCCAGCTCACAAACCCTGAACACACATCAAAACACAACACTTTGGCAATTTAGGCATTAAGTACATTTATTAATGCACACTCCATAAAAAAATCCCTGGACACGGTCATAATGTGCATGTCGGGTGTCTTGTTGGTGTGTGTGTATATGTCTCTGTGTGTGTGTGTGTGTGTGTGTGTGTGTGTGTGTGTATATATCGCGATACATGGCCCCATCCATCTCCCTCAATACGGTGCAGTCGTCCTGTCCCCTTTGCAGAAAAGCATCCCCAAAGAATGATGTTTCCACCTCCATGCTTCGCGTTGGGATGTTCTTGGGGTTGTACTCACCTCTTTCTTCCTCCAAACACGGCGAGTGGAGTTGGACCAAAAAGCTCTTTTTTGTCTCACAGACCACATGACCTTCTCCCATTCCTCCTCTGGATCATCCAGATGGTCATTGGCAAACTTCAGACGGGCCTGACATGCGCTGGTTGAGCAGGGAGACCTTGCGTGCGCTGCAGGATTTAATCCATGACGGCGTGTGTGTTACTAATGTGTTTCTTTGAGACTGGGTCCCAGCTCTCTTCAGGTCATTGATCAGGTCCTGCGTGTAGTTCTGGGCTGATCCCTCACCTTCATCATGATCATTGATGCCCCACAAGGTGAGATCTTGCATGGAGCCCCAGACCAAGGGTGGATTGACCGTCATCTTGAACTTCTTCCATTTTCTAATAATTGGTACCAACAGTTGTTGCCTTCTCACCAAGCTGCTTGCCTATTGTCCTGTAGCCATCCAAGCCTTGTCAGGTCTACAGATTTTTATCCCTGATGTCCTTACACAGCTCTCTGGTCTTGGCCATTGTGAGAGGTTGGAGTCTGTTTGAGTGTGTGGACACTGTCTTTTATACAGGTAACGAGTTCAAACAGGTGCAGTTAATACAGGTAATGAGTGGAGAACAGGAGGGCTTCTTAAAGAAAAACTAACAGGTCTGTGAGAACCGGAATTCTACTGGTTGGTAGGTGATCAAATACTTATGTCATGCAATAAAATGCAAATTACTTAAAAATCATACAATGTGATTTTCTGGATTTTTGTTTTAGATTCACTCTCACAGTTGAAGTGTACCTTGATCAAAATTACAGACTCTACATGCTTTGTAAGTAGGAAAACCTGCAAAATCGGCAGTGGATCAAAATACTTGTTCTCCCCACTGTATGTCTGCTCTGTGTGTGTGTGTGAATATGTCTGGGTGTGTGTGTGTGTGTGTGTATATGTCCTGTTGGTGTGTGTGTGTGTTGTGTGTTGTATGTATGTGTGTATATATATATGTCGTGTGTGTGTGTGTGTGTGTGTGTGTGTGTGTATGTTATATGTACTGTGTGTGTATGTATGTATGATGTCTGTGTGTGTGTGTGTGTATGTATGTAATGTCTGTGTGTGTGTGTGTGTATGTATATGTCTGTGTGTGTGTGTGTGTGTGTGTATATGTTCTGTGTGTGTGTGTGTGTGTGTGTGTGTATGTATGTCTGTTGTGTGTTGGTGTGTGTGCTGTATGTGTTGTTGGTGTGTGTGTGTGTGTGTGTGTGTATGTGTATATGTCTGTGTGTGTGTGTGTGTGTGTGTTTGTATGTGTGTATGTGTGTGTGGTGTGTATGTATATGTCTGTGTGTGTGTGTGTGTGTGTAGTGTACCTGACAGCGTCCTCCTCCGCAGTAGTTTGACCATACTGTCTGGGGATGTTGAGAGACAACACACTTTCAGCCATCTTTCTAGCACCCGCAGATGGTGACCGTCCGTTGGGGAAACGGTACATTCTGGACATGGTGCTCCAAACACTGAGAGACACACACGGAAAATATCATCATCTAACACGATCTCTGAATCATTTATTTGCTCCACAGTCGAGTATAAATGATAAAGGACCTGCATATTTCGAAGGTGATATTTTGTCTCGGTGATGATTTAAAGTGTAAGAGGAGCGTGTGAAAAAGTATTTCCTTCCCAGAGGACAATAAGCCATTCCACTGTATAGCAGATGTCTGTCCAGACACACACACACACTCACATCTGAGAGTGGTGACTAAGAAAAGCAACAATCTCTCACTGAGCGTACGGGTAACGACTTTTTCTCTGTGAAACCTGCAACATCCAGCCATGAGGACGGATCGGATGGATGTCCAATCAAAATCATTTAGAGCAGCAATTATTTTTTAGAACAGCCAATGACATTAGGTGAAATGTTACGGAGGATGATACCGAACTGCATTCGTCTCAGGTGACACTTATGAAATATTGGCGCCTGCTTACAAGCGCCTCAGTGGGAGGACAGACTCTTCTAGTGGGCTTTGGTAGAGGTGTGCCAGTGGGCTGAGTAATGGGACAGACCCAGATGTCCCTCTACCTGATGTCAGCAGGGGTGTCTTTGCATAAAGATGCATATTTGGCTCTGACGCCCATGGATTCTGTCAGGCTCTCATCCACCGGAAGCACGGTCTGTGGCACACAGGGATAGAAGAGTCACACAATCAGGATGCACACACACACGACCCTGGCCACGGTCTCACAGGTCACGGGTGTCTGACATTTGGTGTCAGCGGTAGGGGTCCGGCGAGAGTCTCGGAAGCTCACCCTGCCGTTGATGGTGTCTGGTAACCTGGCAACAGGCAGAGTCCTCTGGTCCCTCTTCTCCTCTATCTGCCAGGCAATGATGGTGATGTTCCCCACGAGCTTGTTCTCTGCAGATCTGTTCATCAATAACACACATCAATAGGAATGTCAACGGCATCCCGCAGGATCACACAGTCTACAGTCAAGCAGCAACGATCAAACAGCAAAAAACTATGACAGACCCAAAACAATCTAGCTGAAATATTTATAGGCTTCATATTTACATTACTATGGAGCCATACATTTAAGCATCCTCGTCTGTTATAAGACAATAATAATTTGGATGCTTACACTTGTCCTATTTCACAAATGTATAAGAATATATTATACATGTGTGAAATAGATTTTTTCCCCTTCTCCCATATCCCAACTCCTCCTGAGACCCCTCACAGAGCGGGGTCACGGCCAGGGTCAGCCATTGATAACTAAAGAATGAAACAGGATTAGTGAGCGTTGGCAGCAAGCAGGACACACCTGATACAACAGCAACCCTGGAACAATTAGGGTTAAGTGRCTTGCTCAAGGGCACATAGATTTTGTTTTACCTTGCCGGCTCGGGTTACTGGCWCAYRGCTCCAACCGCTAGGCTACCTGCCGCCTTACCAAAGGCATGGCATGTTTTATTTTTATTTAACTAGGCAAGTCAGTTAAGAACAAATTCTTATTTTACAATGACGGCCTACCCCGGAAACGCTGGGTCAATTGTACGCCACCCTATGGGACTCCCAATCACGGCCTATTGTGATAGGATTCGAACCAGGGTGTCTGTAGTGACACCCCTAGCACTGAGATGCAGTGCCTTAGTTCACTGCGCCACTCGGGAGCAATATGAAGATAATTATAATCACATACGAATCCTCTCTGATTCAATTCCATTGTTGGGACTGATCAGCGAGGTGTTTATGGTAGACACGTGACTGTCAGGGTCAGGTGGAACCAGTCTGTCCTCTACCTCGGGGACAGGTAGTTGAGTACGGCGTAGTGTCTTGCGACATTAAGCGCTAGAAGTCTCTCCTCACCTCGCGTGACGCTCAGGGTCAGGATCCTGAGATCGATGTAGACGATAGACTTAATCCGTCTCTCCTCAAGCTACTTGCCCAGATGGGTCAGCAGAGGAAATATATACGCAGACTTCCTCCCCATGTGTTTTCATCTCGCCAACCCTCTGAGCGGTCAGCGCGAGGTATGGGATATCATCAGTTCGTCGTGAGATTCGCTATCTGACACCTTGTTCTCTCCTGAGGCCTCTAATGAGAGACACGAGGTACAGGTGTCAAACCCACCTGACTCGAGCTTGGCTACCGTACGCGTGAGCGGACACAGCTTACGAGTCCGTGACCTGTCCACATCTGAACGTTCTCTCCCTTACCTCGGGGTTCAGTTAACCAGTGTCTGCTCCTACCTCGGGGTTCAGGTTGATACCGTGATGGATCGTCTCACTACCTCGGGAGTCAGTCTACCTGTGGTCGTCTCTTACCACCTGACCCCGACGGATAACCTTGAGACGACACAGTTACAGCGCTGACGCGTCCGAAGGGTGATTTGAAAGAGCCATGTGCATCGCCTACGTATTTAAACCCATCCTGACCCCGAGATTGAGGACCACGTTACACGCTGACCCGAGTATGAGAGACACAGGTTTTTACACCTGACCCCGAGTATGAGAGACAACAGGGTGTGATCACTGAAGCACACCTGTAGAACCTGTGTCTGCTCAGTATCCTCGGAGAGGTTCAGTACGTGAGACAACAAGGTTACCACCTCGTGCCCCGAGTGGTTCTGACGCGAGACCATCCAGGTTACACCTGACCCCGGAGGTATTGGGAGGACACCAGGTTACCTGACCCCGAGGTATTGAGCTCAGCAGTGCAGGTGATTTATCACATGACCCCGAGGTAGGAGACGACTTCAGGTTAGTGAGAACACACATGCGTTTACCTCACCTACTCGTACGGGGTCCACGTTTCAGAACCTGTCTCTCTCCTAGCCTCGGGGTGACAGGATTTAAGCCATGTCGATCAGGTTTCACTCCTGACCATCACCCGATCGGGAGGAAGAGACACAGGTTACACCTGACCCCGAGGTATGAGAGACACAGGTTACACTGACCCGGGTTATGAGAGACACAGGTTAAACCTGACCCGAGGTATGAGAGACACAGTGCTAAACCTGACGCTCCTGAGTAACCTGTTCTCTCATTACCTCGGGAGGTACAGGTGTCATACCTGTGTCTCTCATACCTCGGGAGGAGGAGCAGAGTGTGTAACAACCTGGTGTGTGTACTCTCACTACCATCGCGGCTTCGAAGGTTCGTAACCTGGGCATCTCTCATACCGCTCGGAGGGATGAGCAGTTAGCCTACCTAGAACCCCACCATGGGTATATGTAGAAACACACATGGCGTCATACCATACGACCCCGAGTATGGAGTGAGACGACATCAGGTTGAGCACCTGACCCCGATGTTGTAAATCCTGAGTGCGGGGACAATCCAGGCCTACACTGACCCGAGGCTCATGTAGGAGACATCTAGGCTTTCCATACACTCGGGAGCCCCGAGTTGTCTATGAGAGAACACAGGGTGTATCAGTCCTGAGCCCTCCGCTGATCGCTCATGACTCTATGCAGAACACTGGCGATGGAGCGACTCGAAGCCTCGGAAACACGTGTGTCTCTCAGACTTCGGTAGGGGATGACCACTGGACAAACCTTGACCCCACCGGAGGGTTAGAGAACCTCAGCGTGGTATATACCATGCTGTCTTGTCGGATACTCGGGGTCAGGCCTCCGCATTTGTCTGGTTGTAACTGTACTGTCGTCTACTCATACCATCACAGCCGTTACACCTGACCCTTGAGGGTCATGTTAAACCTGTTCTATTCTCCTACCTCGGGTCAGGTTACACCTGTGTTCACAGACCTCGGGGATGAGCGCACCAACAAGGTTACACCTGACGGCTGACAAGGTGGTAGGGTCCAGAGATCTCAGGTATGGATAGTGAGACACAGGTTACACCTGTAACCTGTGTCTCACATATCCTACCCCGGGAGGTATGATCAGTGGTTGTAACCTGTAGTATGTCACTCACATACCCTCGCGAGGTTCAGGTTTTTGTTAACCTGTTTTTACCTACCTGACCCTCGATGCTCTCCTACCTGAGTCTCTCCTAACCTCTATGTGAGCACCAGGGTACACCTTGACCCCAGGGATGTTAGAGCTCACGGTAAATCGTGAAACCC
Source organism: Salvelinus sp. IW2-2015 (assembly GCF_002910315.2). Taxonomy (NCBI): domain Eukaryota; kingdom Metazoa; phylum Chordata; class Actinopteri; order Salmoniformes; family Salmonidae; genus Salvelinus; species Salvelinus sp. IW2-2015. The sequence goes on along the minus strand of NC_036867.1, from coordinate 38,558,360 downwards.
CTGGGATTGTCGCTCATGACTCAGGGTCAGAGGGAATGTAAAACAACTGTGTGTGGATTCTACTCACCTCGGTACCGGGTCCAGGTGTAACCTTGTGTCCTTCCTACCTCGGGGTCAGGTGTAACCAGTGTCTCTCCTACCTCGGGTCAGGTGTAACCGTTGTCTCTCCTACCTCGGGGTCAGGTGTAACCTGTGTCTCTCCTACCTCGGGGTCAGGTGTAACCTGTGTCTCTCTCTACCTCGGGGTCAGGTGTAACCTGTGTCCTCATACCTCGGTCAGGTGTAACCTGTGCTTCTCCTACCTCGGGGTCAGGTGTAACCTGTGCTCTGTCGTCAACTACCTCGGGGTCAGGTGTAACCTGTGTCTCTCCTACCTCGGGGTCAGGTGTAACCTGGTCTCTCCTACCTCGGGGTCAGGTGTAACCTGTGTCTCTCATTACCTCGGGGTCAGGTTTAACCTGTGTCTCTCATACCTCGGGGTCAGGTGGTAACCTGTGTCTCTCTACCTCGGGGTCAGTGGAACCTGGTCCTCCTACCTCGGGGTCAGTTTAACCTGTGGTCTCTCCTACCTCGGGGTCAGGTGTAACCTGTGTCTCTCCTACCTGATCTCTCCTACCTCGGGTCAGGTGTAACCTGTGTCCCATACCTCGGGGTCAGGTGTAACCTGTGTCTCTCATACCTCGGGTCAGGTGTACCTGTGTCTCTCATACCTCGGGGTCAGGTGTAACCTGTGTCTCTCATACCTCGGGTCAGGTTAACCTGTGTCTCTCATACCTCAGGGTCAAGTGTTAACCTGATGTCTCTATTTACCTCGGGTCAGGGTGTAACCTGTGTCTCTCATACCTCGGGTCAGGTGTAACCTGTGTCTCCATACCTCGGGGTCAGGTGTAACCTGTGTTCTCTCATACCTCGGGTCAGGTGTAACCTTGTGTCTCTCATACTCGGGTCAGGGTGTAACCTGTGTCTACTTCATACCTCGGGGTCAGTGTAACCTGTGTCCTCTCATACCTCGGGGTCAGGTTAACCTGTGTCCCATACCTCGGGTCAGGTGTAACCTGTCTCTCCTACCTCGGGGTCAGGTGTAACCTGTTCTCTCTACCTGGGTCAGGTTTAACCTGTCTTCCTCCTACCTCGGGTCAGGTTTAACCTGTGTCTCTCTACCTCGGTCAGTAACCTGTGTCCCTCTACCGCGGGTCAGGTGTAACCTGTGTCTCTCATACCTCGGGGTCAGGTGTAACCTGTGTCTCTCATACCTCGGGTCAGGTGTAACCTGTGTCTCTCATACCTCGGGGTCAGGTGTACCTGTGTTCCTACTCGGGCCAGGTAACCTGTTCTCACATACCTCGGGGTCAGGTGTAACCTGTGTCTCCCCTACCTCTGGGTCTAATGTCTTAACCGGGTCTCTCTCCTACCCGGGGTCAGGTTAACCTTGTGTCTCTCATACCTCAGGGTCAGGTTTAACTGTGGTTCTTCTCCTGCAGCAACTCCTTCACAGGAAACAGAGCTGAGCCCAATAAATACATCTAGGTCAGGAGAGAAGAGAGAATAAAAAGAGAGAAAGCGAGGGAGAGAACGAGGAGTGAGTGAGCGAGAGAGAAAGGTTACAGACAGACGTCTAAGAAAACAACACTCCCAAGGTGGCTGGTGAGGGAAGGGAGGTGATGAAAGGAATGGGACTGACCTAGTAGTTTATTATCTGATGGGAGCAGGACATATTACTTGGTGTTTTAATGTCATCTTATCTAATATTCTACTCACCGTGCCCTGAGAGCGGTCCTTGACGTCGTACACAGACAGCTTGACCTGCGTCTGCTGGTTGATCAGAGAGTCCTGGAAGAGGCTATGCTGCTCAGGAATATAGGGTTATTGGTGCCCTGTAGGGGGAAGCAATCAATCCATGAACTCTCATTGTTGCTTCTTCTAAACTGTACACATACAGAAAGATATTAGTTAACAACATGCTAAAATCAGTTTTATAGTCACATACACCAGATAGGTGCAGTAGATTGTGTTGTTTTACAGGGTCAGCCATAGTAGTACGCGCCCCTGGAGCAAATTAGGGTTAAGTGCCTTGCTTAAAGACACATCGACAGATTCTTCACCTTGTCGGCTTGGTTATTCGAACCAGCGACCTTTCAGTTCCTGGTTCAAACTTTGAACCGCCAGGCTACCTGCCGGATAACAACTTCTACAATCATACAGGAACACAACAGTGCAGTGCAATGGACGGCCCCAGGGGGCACGGGGGCGACGGCCCCAGGGGCAGGGGGGCGACGGGCAGGCAGGGGCGGGGCGACGGCAGCAGGGGCGACGGCAGTAGGGCAGAGGGGCGACGGCATAGGGGCAGAGGGGCGACGCAGTAGGGGGCAGAGGGCGACGGCAGTAGGGGGCAGAGGGCGACGGCAGTAGGGGCAGAGGGGCGACGGCAGTAGGGGCAGAGAGGCGACGCAGTAGGGGCAGAGAGGCACGGCAGTAGGGGCAGAGAGGCGACGGCAGTACGGGGCAGAGAGGCGACGGGCAGTACGGGAGAAGGCGACGGCAGTACGGGGCAGAGGGCGACGGCAGTACGGGGCAGAGAGGCGACGGCAGTACGGGCAAGAGGGCGACGGCAGTACGGGGCAGAGGGGCGACGGCAGTACGGGCAGAGGGCGGCGGCAGTAGGGGGCAGAGAGGCGACGGCAGTACGGGGCAGAGAGGCGACGGCAGTACGGGGCAGAGGGGCGGACGGCAGTACGGGGCAGAAAAGGGGCGACGCAGTACGGGGAGAGGGATGATGGTCTGTCTCACCTCGATGATCTCAGTCTGGGTGTGTTTGGTCCAGAAGGCCTGGGGAGGGGTGGTGCAGCTCACTGCCACAAAGCTGTTGGGTTTCCGCTCCAGAGCTGGGGTCACCAACTCATTACAGGCTGGGGAGGGAGGGACACAGCACGTTGGAACGCACGGAACAAMAKATGAAAGACAAATTCCTATAGAAGTTAATTTACTGTACTCACCCACACTGAACTCTAGAACAGGCTCATCTGGATCCTGGCTGTTCCCTACAAAACAGCATTAACTCATACAAGTCATTTTCCACTAATTCAGTTMGCAGAAATGAAAGGACAACAGTGATAAAAACATGTCGGTGTACCTGGATATACAGACTGGATAAACAGGATGTGTACAAGGCAGGAAGTAATTCCATTACCAATTGTTCATCACATGGTCTCTCATATTGTTTGTTTCCTTGATATTGTCTGTGTCCAACACACAACCCTTTCCCATTCTCACCTGCGAGCGCCAGGCCGATCATCTCAGAGGAGAGGTCAAAGGTGTTGGCCCGGTACACTGACCAGGGTCTCTGGTGGCGGGGGCTACGCTCTCTAGCCTCCGACATCCTGCTGGTCTTCTCCAGGGGGGAGGAGAGGCGCGGGGGGTGGTGGTGAGAACACACACCCTTGTACTGAGCCACTCCAGGGCCCCGCCTGGGCCTTCCTCTACGAGCTGAGAGAAGGAGAGAGAGAAGGAGAGAGAGAGACAATGATAAACATAAGGGACCACACCAATTATACGTCCATTCACATCTCCACTCTGACCATTGTTTCTCTCTCTCTCTTTTCCKTCTCTGTACCTCCCCTTCACCTTCCCCGCTCACATTTCGATTTTGGTGCAGGAGCACTGCAGGCTGTGGAGGTGGCTGGACTCCCACAGGAGAGGCTAGTCCACATACAAAGAGAGAGGGATGGACGGAAAGATAGAGAGAGAGAGACAGGGATGGAGGGACATCGACAGAGAGAGCAGCACGTGTCTGTGAACATGCAGTTAGATATCGTTACTCTGCTTCAGCAGCATCCCGAGGGCACTGCATCTATCCCTCTGCTGCACAATCTGCTCTCAACCACATCTGACAAATTAGCTTATTTGTGTGTGTGTGTGTGTGCACACGCGTCCGTCTGTCCCTCAGTGTGTGTCTATATGTGTACTCGAGTCTGACTGTCTAGCAAGGCTTTCGTCCATGGAGTCCTACATTATTCATAGATATCAGAGTTTTGATACAGTGGATGCACTGTCTTTGTTTGGGCACAAAGTGTACAACATGCAGTAAACACAGACTGTCCTTTAGCCTGCCAGCAGACAGGGACAAGCTCTGAATACGACAATGTTATTCGTCCTGTTTACACAACGGTCTCCCGTTATTTCAAAACTGTCGCTTACAATTTCACACTATTATTTCAAGGGGCACTTTATCACATTAATTCAGAGAGAAGCCGCGATGGAGTAGGTGTCAAATCGCACATATTTCAACCCTTGTGTCATCAGTTAATTGATAGCATAYAGGAACTGAGAGTTATAAAACGTATCATCTTAAATGATGGCAGCATAGTGCCTTCAGAAAGTATTCAGACCCCTTGACTTTTTCCACATTGTTACGCAACAGCCTTATTCTAAAATGTATACAATATTTTAGTCCCCTCAATCTACACACAACACACCATAATGACAAAGTGAAAAGGTTTTGATTTTTCTAAAATATATATATTTGGAAAGGCACACACCTGTCTATATAAAGGTCCCACAGTTGACAGTGCATGTCAGAGCAAAAACCAAGCCAAGAGGTTGAAGGAATTGTCCGTAGAGCTCCGAGACAGGATTGTGTTGAGACACAGATCTGGGGAAGGGTACCAAAACATTTCTGTAGCATTGAAGGTCCCCAAGAACACAGTGGCCTCCATCATTCTTAAATGGAAGAAGTTTGGAACCGCCAATACTCTTCTTAGAGCTGGCCGCCGTGCCAAACGGAGCACTCAGGGAATACGGGCCTTGGTCAGGGAGGAGATGGGAGAACCTTCCAGGACAACCATCTCTGCAGCACTCCTCCAAATCAGCCCTTTATGGTAGAGTGGCCAGACGGAAACCAATCCTCAGTAAAAGAATGCCAAGCATCACGTCTGGAAGAAACCTGGCACCATCCCTACGGTGAAGCATGGTGGTGGCAGCATCATGCGGTGGGGATGTTCTTTAGCAGCAGGGACTGGGAGACTAGTCAGGATCGAGGGAAAGATGAACGGAGCAAAGTACTGAGATATCCTTGATGAAAACCTGCTCCAGCACGCTCAGGACCTCGGAAGGTGAACCTTCGCCCCAGTCTAACAGGACAACGACCCGAAGCACACAGTCAAGACAACGCAAGAGTGGCTTCGAGACAAGTCTCTGAATGTTCTTCAGGACTTGAACCCGATCGAACATCTCTGGAAAGACCTGAGAATAGCTGTGCAGCAAATGCACTGTATAAGCTGGCATCAACTGAAGAAGGGTCTGAATAGGCATAAATGGAGCAACATGTGCCCTTCAAGCAAAATAACAATGAGTGGTGACYGATGTTTTTCTCAATGTTGAACTGACACTTTCATGTCAGTGATGCGTATTCCAAATAGAGCGCATTTCTGCTCTCACTCCTCATCACAAAACCATCCAATGTCCCTCCCACTCCTCATCCTCTCCCCACACCTCCCTTTCAGGGGACATAGTTCGTCCAGGGAAGGCCCTCAGCCATTGGCCAGTTAGCACAGGAACCAGGCCTCTCCTCAAACAGGAACAATTAGCCCATTTACACTGAGGCTGGAGGCTGTGGGTAATAAACCAGCCCTGGTCTACTTAACAGCTTCAATAGAGATCCACACTCTATTTCTGTCACTGCTAACAGCTGGAGTATAGTAGCTAGCAACAGCCCACAGCACCAAGGCTAGAACACCTCAGAGAGACTAGGTCAGGCAAGGAGGAACAAGTCAGAGCTGCMTGCTTTCACATACGTCTATTGACAATACCCAGCTTAGTCAAGATGATCAACACTGCCTGGSTGTACCGTATGAACAAAACCACTTATCAAGGTTCCGTTGAACGCTTTGTTCCTCTGTGATACCACAGGTCCACTGCTGGGTTAAATGACAAATGTTGGGCTGATATGTAGGGCATTCCTTTATGCAGAGAGCCTTTCAAGGGTTCATGTGGACTATCCCAGAGATTCAGCTGTGGCGAGATAATACAAACAGCAGGATCTTTTTCTAGGGATTCTGATGGAACCACTCCTTCATCTGCCATCTGCCCCGTCGTCTCCATGGTAACAACAGTGCGCTCTTCAAAGTATCACTCTGGGCCTTGCTCAATGAAACACACTGAGCAGGTTTCCTGAAGAAAGAGGTTTACTTATTTAGTTGGACTGTAAGGACATAGACATGGCAGAAGGGTTGGTCATCAGCTTGACTGGAAGGCACATTACTGTGTGTTATGATGATGATGAGTAGGAGCAGAAGGATAAGGACATCCGCTAGCTTAATGATGTCTGCTCTGATCAGTAGGTAACTTCCCTGCAGGTCAGTGTTTCTCCTAGGTTACATCAAGGACATCCTGCTAGCTTAATGATGTTGCTCTGATCAGTAGGTAAACTTCCCCTGCAGGTCAGTGTTTCTCCTAGGTTACATCAAGGACATCCTGCTAGCTTAATGATGTTGCTCTGATCATGTAGGTAAACTTCCCCTGCAGGTCAGTGTTTCTCCTAGGTTACATCAAGGACATCCGCTAGCTTAATGATGTTTGCTCTGATCAGTAGGTAAACTTCCCCTGCAGGCAGTGTTTCTCCTAGGTTACATCAAGGACATCCTGCTAGCTTAATGATGTTGCTCTGATCATGTAGGTAAACTTCCCCTGCAGGCCAGTGTTTCTCCTAGGTTACATCAAGGACATCCTGCTAGCTTAATGATGTCTGCTCTGATCAGTAGGTAAACTTCCCTGCAGGCAGTGTTTCTCCTAGGTTACATCAAGGACATCCTGCTAGCTTAATGATGTCTGCTCTGATCATGTAGGTAAACTTCCCCTGCAGGCCAGTGTTTCTCCTAGGTTACATCAAGGACATCCTGCTAGCTTATGATGTCTGCTCTGATCAGTAGGTAAACTTCCCCTGCAGGCAGTGTTTCTCCTAGGTTACATCAAGGACATCCGCTAGCTTAATGATGTTTGCTCTGATCAGTTAGGTAACTTCCCCTGCAGGCCAGTGTTTCTCTCTAGGTTACATCAAGGACATCCGCTAGCTTAATGATGTCTGCTCTGATCATGTAGGTAAACTTCCCCTGCAGGCAGTGTTTCTCCTAGGTTACATCAAGGACATCCTGCTAGCTTAATGATGTTTGCTCTGATCATGTAGGTAAACTTCCCCTGCAGGCCAGTGTTTCTCCTAGGTTACATCAAGGACATCCGCTAGCTTAATGATGTTGCTCTGATCATGTAGGTAAACTTCCCCTGCAGGCAGTGTTTCTCCTAGGTTACATCAAGGACATCCTGCTAGCTTAATGATGTTTGCTCTGATCAGTAGGTAACTTCCCCTGCAGGCCAGTGTTTCTCCTAGGTTACATCAAGGACATCCTGCTAGCTTAATGATGTCTGCTCTGATCATGTAGGTAAACTTCCCCTGCAGGCAGTGTTTCTCCTAGGTTACATCAAGGACATCCTGCTAGCTTATGATGTCTGCTCTGATCAGTAGGTAAACTTCCCCTGCAGGCAGTGTTTCTCCTAGGTTACATCAAGGACATCCGCTAGCTTAATGATGTCTGCTCTGATCAGTAGGTAAACTTCCCCTGCAGGTCAGTGTTTCTCCTAGGTTACATCAAGGACATCCGCTAGCTTAATGATGTCTTGCTCTGATCATGTAGGTAAACTTCCCCTGCAGGCAGTGTTTCTCCTAGGTTACATCAAGGACATCCGCTAGCTTAATGATGTCTGCTCTGATCAGTAGGTAAACTTCCCCTGCAGGCAGTGTTTCTCCTAGGTTACATCAAGGACATCCTGCTAGCTTAATGATGTTGCTCTATCAGTAGGTAAACTTCCCCTGCAGGCCAGTGTTTCTCCTAGGTTCATCAAAAGAAAGGAAGGGAACTAAATACCGGACTGCATAGCCTCAATATTTTGGTCTATGTTTAGGCAGGGGGTGTGCAACAGAGCTAGGAAGGGGGGTGGGCGTCCCGCCTAGCATTCATAGGGGAAACCCTGTGTAAGAGACACACATCCGCAGAGTGCGTCAGTGGGCATCTTCCACGAGGCGTGGGGCTTTGGGGCTTTCCTGGCAGGAGTACAAGGTGCTGGAGGCCTGTCTTGTCTAATCAGGCAGAAATGCTGGAGGAGAGCCATCGATAGCTAGCGGATGCTGCTGGTGGTGAAAAGCTCAGCAGATACAGGTCTGGTTAGCACACTCATCACAGACCCTCTTCTGCCCTGCCAGAGCACATGTGGCTCTGGTCAAATAAAGTGCACTATATAGGCAATAGGGTGCACTTCAGGGAATGAATCCAAATGTCTTGTATGTGCTCTTCTGTACAATGGATCAACATTGATTGAATTCATTGGTCAGGTTCTTTGGCTACTATCTACAACTGTTCTGTAATTGCATGGGAATATGGGCCACATTGTAAGAGCCAAATGGTAGCAGACGGTGGTAGGCCTGATCACCGACGACAATGGTGCAGGATCGTGGACTACAGGAAGGGAGGGCCAAGCACACCCATCCACATCGACAGGGCTGTAATGGAGCGGGTTGAGAGTCAAGTTCCTCTGTGTCCACATCACTAAGGAAGTTAACATGGTCCTCAACACACGAACACGTCAAGAAGGCACGACAACACCTCTTTCCCCGCAGAGAGGCTGAAAAGATTTGACATGGGCCCTCAGACCTCAAAAGTTGCACCATTGAGAGCATCTTGACTGGCTGCATCACCGCCTGGAATGGCAACTGCTTGGCATCTTGACCGTAAGGCGCTACAGAGGGTAGTGCGTACGGCCCAGTACATCACTGGGGCCAAGCTTCCTGCCATCCAGGACCTCTTTTCCAGGCTGTGTAAGAGGAGGCCCTAAATATTGTCAAAGAACCAGCCACCCAAGTCATAGACTGTTCTCTCTGCTACCACACAGCAAGCAGTGATGCACCTAGTCTGGAACCAACAGGCCCCTAACAGCTTCTAGCCCCAAGCCAGAAGACTGCTAAATAGTTAGTCAAGGTAGCTATTTGGTTATCTGCATTGACGCCCTGCACAAAATCTTTTGACACATCACATACGCTTCTGCTACTGTATTATCTATACTGTTGCCTAGTACTTTACCCCTACCTATATGTACATAATCTACCTCAATTACATCTACCCTGCACATCGACTTCGGTACTGGTACCCCGTGTACATAGCCTGCACATCGACTCGGTACTGGTACCCCGTGTAATAGCCTCACATCGACTCGGTACCGTTGTACATAGCCTGCACATCGCATCGGTACCCCGTGTACATAGCCTGCACATCGATCGGTACTCCGTGTACACTAGCTGCACATCGACTCGGATGTACCCCGTGTCATAGCCTGCACATACGACTCGGTACTGGTACCCGCGTGTTACATAGCCTGCACATCGCCCTCGGGTACTGGTTACCCCGTGTAACCATAGCCTGCCACATCGACTCGGTACTGGGTACCCGTGTACATAGCCTGCACATCGACTCGGTACTGGTACCCCGTGTACATAGCTGCACATCCGACTCGGTACTGGTACCCCGTGTACATAGCCTGCACATCGACTCGGTACTGGTACCCCCGTGTATAACCCTGCACATCGCCTGTACTGGTACCCCCGTGTACATAGCCTGCACATCGACTCGGTACCCCCCGTTCCGTGTACATAGCCTGCACATCGACTCGGTACTGGTACCCCCGTGTACATAGCTGCACATCGACTCGGTACTGGTACCCGTGTACATAGCCTGCACATCGACTCGGTACTGGTACCCCGTGTACATAGCCATGTTATTGTTACCCATTGTGTATTCCTTGTTTTACACATTTTTTCTATATTTTTCTCTCTGCATTGTTGGAAAGGGTAATAAGCATTTCACTGTTAGTCTACACCTGTTGTTTATGAAGCATGTGACAAATAATATTTGATTTATAGACCAGAGTGAGGAGACCCTGATGATTAGTAAAATCACATGAACTGGGACACATGGGCTTTTGGAGCTTCCACGGCTAGGTTAACAATCCTTGCTGGGTTTCTGACGTAGTTTCTCACACCCAGTAACAACTGGAGAATACCGCACAGACTGGTCCGGAACCAGACTCAGTTCAAACCGGTTTCTAGGTTTTTGCGAATACGGGTTTGATGTCTTCGTTTTACCCTGGGCACCTGGCACTTAGGTTAACCAGATATGAGTAAACAAGACATTGACACTTGTGACATTGTCCTCACCAGAGAAGCTAAGGACTTACAATGCGAAGCATATGTTTCTACCTGATTTAACTTTTTTTTTAAAGGGGGGGGGGGGGGCGGAGTGACACCAACGGCAACAGCTGGTCTTACTGGCGTCCGATCTGACTGTCAGGGTTTAGTGGATTTCACTTCTGCTGTTATGTTAAGTCTAATGCTACACGCAACCAGAAAGCTCTCTATGAAGGAACCGGGTGAGTGAGCGCATTTGTGACATTGAGGACCCTGTGAGCGTCCACGGTACTGCCTGAAATAAGATTTCTCCTTTCTCTCCCTGTTTCTCCCTCTCCTTCCCAGCAGACTACACCTCCTGCCACCGTTAATGAGTCTAATTCAGCCGTGTGACTCAGTGACTCCATCAGGATTACCAGCCAAGCGACAAGATCATTCTTTAATTTGTCTTGAATCTAAAAATCTCAGCTTGCCTTGGTTGTGAAAGCACCTCAAGGCTCCGTGTTTCTTCCCACTCTGTGCTGGTTTCAGGACCCTCCCTCCGGAGCTCCTCTGAGTGTGATTGACACTATCACACAGAGGGGTCTTGTCCAACCACACCTGGAAATGAGGACATGTTTGTATCAAGYGTTTCTCTGCTCTCAGTCTCGGTCTCCAAGCCTAAGAAGGGCAGTGTGGAGYAGAGCTCGGTCCTGTTGCCCTTAAAAGGCAAAAAACTGTTTCTGTGTTGACTGACTGCCAAGGTGCTGACTGTCTAGGCCAGGCATCACGCACGCACACAAACGACGACGAGCTAAAAACATACGGTCTCAGTTTCCTCAGATCTTGACTTCCCATCTCTGCCTTATCAAACACACATATACAGAAGACAGGATAACGMCTCTCCCTCCATGTCACTAGTTTCCATCTTACTGTCGTCCTCCTGCACTCCCAGCCCACATTAGTTATTTTTATAGCCCCAGCCTTGTCTAAACAGACTTCAACTCTGCACCACACCAGTATCTGTGTCACTGACTATGGAGAAGGTAAACACTGCTGGAGAGCAAACAGAGTACATTCATAAAAAATAAAAAAATCTCTTTTGGACACCAACAGTGCTTATTTTATCTGTCTAAATGAGGTGCTGTGAGTAAGCCCTGTATCAGGGTCAAATAGCACTGGATTCATCATAGAATTTAATAGTCAATCTCTATCAAAATAATATCTCCAAAATCTTAGACTTCCCTGCCATTTTCATTTCCTGAATAAATATCCAGATGAATTTGTAGGTGCAAAAAGTCTTACATATTCTTCACCTTCACCATTTGTATGATGTAGAGTAGTTAGAGCTGCCCTCCTGACTAGACTGGCTACCTAGTTCCTATAGTAGTTAGTGTTGCCCTCCAGACTAGAGGTCGACCGATTAATCGGAATGGGCYATTAATTAGGGCCGATTTCAAGTTTTCATAACAAATCGGTAATCGGCATTTTTGGACGCTGATTATGGCCGATTACATTGCACTCCACGAGGAGACTGTGTGGCAGGCTGACTACCTGTTACGCGAGTGCAGCAAGGAGCCAAGGTAAGTTGCTAGCTAGCATTAAACTTATCTTATGAAAAAACAATCTTAACATAATCACTAGTTAACTACACATGGTTGATGATATTACTAGGTTAACTAGCTTGTCCTGCGTTGAATATAATTGATGTGGTGCCTGTTAATTTATCATCGAATCACTGCCTACTTCAACAAATGGGTGATGATTTAACAAGCGCATTCACGAAAAAAAGCACTGTCGTTGCACCAGTGTACCTAACCATAAACATCAATGCCTTTCTTAAAATCAATACACAAGTATATATTTTTAAACCTGCATATTTAGTTAATATTGCCTGCTAACATGAATTTCTTTTAAACTAGGGAACTTGTGTCACTTCTCTTGCGTTCTGTGCAAGCAGAGTCAGGGTATATGCAGCAGTTTGGSCCGCCTGGCTCGTTGCGAACTGTGTGAAGACCATTTCTTCCTAACAAAGACCGTAATTAAATTTGCCAGAATTGTACATAATTATGACATAACATTGAAGGTTGTGCAATGTAACAGCAATATTTAGACTTAGGGATGCCACCCGTTAGATAAAATACGGAACGGTTCTATATTTCACTGAAACAGAAATGATAGGTCATTAACGTGGTCAAATCCGGAAACTAAGGCTCATATTTCTGTGTGTTTATTATATTATAATTAAGTCTGATTTGATAGAGCAGTCTGAGTGGTGGTAGGCAGCAGCAGGCTCGTAAGCATTCATTCAAACAGCACTTTCCTGCATTTGCCAGCAGCTCTTCGCTGTGCTTCAAGCATTGAGCTGTTTATGACTTCAAGTCTATGAACTCACGAGATTAGGCTGGCAATACTATAGTACCTATAAGAACATCCAATAGTCAAAGGTACATGGAAAACAAATGGTATTGAGAGAAATAGTTCTATAATAACTACAACCTAAAACGTCTTACCTGGGAATATTGAGACTCATGTTAAAAGGAACCACCAGCTTTCATATATTCTCATGTTCTGAGCAAGGAACTTAAACGTTAGCTTTTTTACATGGCACATATTGCACTTTTACTTTCTTCTCCAACACTGTTTTTGCATTATTTAAACCAAATTGAACACTTTATTATTTATTTGAGACTAAATTGGTTTTATGTATTATATTAAGTGAAAATAAGTGTTCATTCAGTAGTTGTAATGGTCATTATTACAAATATACACTGCTCAAAAAAATAAAGGGAACACTTAAACAACACAATGTAACTCCAAGTCAATCACACTTCTGTGAAATCAAACTGTCCACTTAGGAAGCAACACTGATTGACAATAAATTTCACATGTTGTGGTGCAAATGGAATAGACAAAAGGTGGAAATTATAGGCAATTAGCAAGACACCCCCAATAAAGGAGTGGTTCTGCAGGTGGTGACCACAGACCACTTCTCAGTTCCTATGCCGGGGGATTCCTATGCGCTTGATGTTTTGGTCACTTTTGAATGCTGGCGGTGCTTTCACTCTAGTGGTAGCATGAGACGGAGTCTACAACCCATACAAGTGGCTCAGGTAGTGCAGCTCATCCAGGATGGCACATCAATGCGAGCTGTGGCAAGAAGGTTTGCTGTGTCTGTCAGCGTAGTGTCCAGAGCATGGAGGCGCTACCAGGAGACAGGCCAGTACATCAGGAGACGTGGAGGAGCCATAGGAGGGCAACAACCCAGCAGCAGGACCGCCTTTGTGCAAGAGGAGCACTGCCAGAGCCCTGCAAAATGACCTCCAGCAGGCCACAAATGTGCATGTGTCTGCTCAAACGGTTGTCCGATTAATCTTTTTTTGGTTCTCCAAGAATCGGTATCGGAGGTGAAAAATCATGATCGGTCGACCTCTACTCCAGACTAAACTGGCTGCCTAGTTCCTACAGTAGTGAGAGTAGCCCTCCAGACTAGCTGCCTAGTTCCTACAGTAGGCTCTGTCTGCCTTACTTACAAATCAAGGCCTTGTTCATGTCAGGGAGAGGGAGGGACTGACGTGAGGGGACTGTTCAACAGCTCAGGGTGTACTTGCCCGCCGCCCGCCCCCCCCCCTTTCCATTTCTCTCGCTCTCAAGTCACCAGGCTTCTCTCAGGGTCATGTTATCGCTCTGGATAAGAGCGTCTGCTAAATGACTTAAATGTAAATGTAAATGTTAGGATGCCACATCAACAGCATCCTCATATACACATAACAAAGTGCCTGAATGTTGTGCAGGTGTACTTACTGTCAGTGGTGAAGGCACAGAGTGGCAGGTAGCCTTGTGGTTAAGAGCGTTGGGCCAGTAACTGAAAGGTTGCTGGTTCGAGTCCCTGAGCTGGCAAAGTGGAAACATTTTCTGTTCTGCCCTCGAGCAAGGCAGTTAAACAACAACTGCTCCCGGGCAACTCGATTAAGGCAACCCCCCCCCCCGGACGTCTCTGAGTCAGAGGTTGGATTAAATGCGGAATGAACATTTGGGTTGAATGCATTCAGCTGACTAGGTATACCCTTTCCTTTCCCAGAGGGAGGGGAAGCCAACTGGTCCAGTCAGAGACTGGATCTGACCGGAGACTGGATCGACCAGAGCAGGCAGAGTAACATGTCAGCAGAATGAGGATTCAGTATGCTTCCCCTTCCCTCTGAAAGTGGAAACAAGTGTTCAGTAAAAACTATACACAATAGTAGCCAAGTGACTGAATTACTATTCCAACAGCTATAATTGTCCCCAATCTTTCCCCTTAAGCCAACCGCTGTGAATCCATAGTGCCAGTAGTACAGCAGAGTAGCTATGATCTGTATCTGTGCATTGAGTTTGACAGTGACCGAGGCTACAGGACTGCCAAGTCACAGTCAGAGGTAGTGAGGCATGCAACAACACATGATGGCAACCAGAAAAGGAGACATTTTCACAATTTAACCTTCACATCTGATATTCTATCTCTGCCATGGCCTGGCCCCACACACCACTCTTCAAAGTGAGAACTCACTTTTTGAAAGTATGTGTGTGTCTGCCAGTGTGCACGTGTGTGTGTGTGTGTGTGTGTGTGTGTGTGTGTGTGTGTGTGTTAGTTTGAAGCTCTACTGAGGCAGTGCTGTGTGTGCTTCCTTCTATTTCAGAAGCAGTCCTGCATATCTCAGTCCAGATGGTCCCTGCATCATCAGTCAGACACACTGATCAATGGACTGGAGCCGCCGGACCACCCTCTCCACACACACAATAGGAGTGTGTGTGTGTGTTTTTTTGTCACGGTGTGTTTTAAGGCTGTCCCCGGGAGGAAAAAATATATATTGTCGACCGAAAGTCGTCTTTTCTTTCAACCAATTGAATAACGTCTTCATATCTCAAAATCATTGTCATGTGATTAATCAAAATTCTATTCAAATCTAAATGAAACGCCTAAAAAGTTACTGCCATTGCCAACTACGTAAAAAAAGCCTACATTAAGCCAACAAATAAAAACATTGCAGCCTGCAGGTAGAAAATATCCTGATAAAAATAAATATCCTATAAATCACATTGGCTACAACGTCTGCAATGAACTTGAAACATTGTATCAACTATTAACTTGAGTCTGGCCCAAAGCTTGCGCTGCTAGCAACATTGTATGTAATATTCTGGGCTGTCAGAGTTTCCCCAACCAGTGAGCTCGGGACAGACACAACTGTAGGCTACTTGTGCAAGGGATAAGAAGCAGGACTTGGGCAAAAGCTCACCGAAGCTGAGTACCGGCACCTCAAATGGTCTACTGCTTGAGCTCCTGTTCCTCTTACAGAATATTAGCTCAAAAGTATTYTGGAGCTCCTGCACCTAAATATGAACAGTACCAGAACCCAAAATGAGTTACTAAACGTATTTCAGTCCAAGTCACGCACTGATAAGAAGTAATCAGGAGGTCTATTTCATGAAGTTTCCACTGGATCAGAACATGACATTTTTCCCTTTCACGCTGAGCGGTTACCGAAAGGGAGAGACGGAAAAGATTTTTCAAATACATTGAGGAACGATTGTAATTCTCAATGGATGTAAAAACAGACTTTGTTTGCTTTCTGTTTGAGGTGAAATAAACATTACTCTGAGAAGCTCCACAGTTCATTAGTTGTGGTGCATTAAGCCAATCAGATCCGCAAATGGACACATTTATATGCCTACATTTGGGCGCAGGCCAGGTAGGGACCCCAATTTTTAACTTAAAAAATGTATGCCAAACAAAAAACATTGACTTCAAAGTTTAACAAGCCATACAAATCTATGCACAATGACTACTTTGAACAATTTACACAGTAAATAAATGAATAAAATGATTTAAAAACAGCAGATGCAAGGTTTGGTAACATAATTAGGGTAAAATCTCCCTCAGTTTTATTCTGTTACCAAGTTTTGTACCTGCACAGTTCATCCTGTAAATGTGTTGTAAAATCTTCTGTGTTAAATTGTTAAAAAGTAGTCTTTGTGCATACAATTCTAACYTTTGTTAAATGTTGAAATCAATTGTTTTTGTTTGGTATACATTTTTTTTTACATTACATTACTATGGAAATGCTCTGAACTATTATGATTAAACGTCTGTCTCTTTTGATTTTATCCTAAAATGCCTAACTCAATGTGGTGAGCTGGACGTGACAAACTTTTACAAACTGAAACACAAGAATAACCGTTATTCTATACGGATGGGAGCTCAGTGAATGTTACAGTGCATTCGGAAAGTATTCAGGACCTCGACTTTTTCCACATTGTTACGTTATAGCCTTATTCTAAAAATGTTCCCCCTCAATCTACACGCAATACCCTATAATGACAAAGTCAAAACAGGTTTTTCGAATAAAAAAAACAACCTTATTTACATAAGTATTCAGACCCTTTGCTATGAGACTCGAAATTGAGTTCTGGTGCATCCTGTTTCCATTTATCATCCTTGAGATGTTTCTACAACTTGGAGTCCACCTGCAGTAAATTCAATTGATTGGACATGATTTGGAAAGACACATCTGTCTATATAAAAAAAGGTCCCACAGTTGACAGTGCAGGTCAGAGCAAAAACCAAACCAGGTCGAAAGGAATTATCCGTAGAGCTCCGAGACAGGATTGTGTCCAGGCACAGATCTGGGGAAGGGTACCAAAAAATGTCTGCAGCATTTAAGGGCCCCAAGAACAGTGGAGCTGATCGTGGACTACAGGAAAAGGCGGGCCGAACAGGCCCCATTAACATCAACGGGGCTGAAGTGGAGTGGGTCGAGAGTTTCACCCTATTCCCAAGTTATTATGGTCCAAACACACCAAGACAGTTGTGAAGAGGTCACGACAACACCTTTTCCCCTATTTGGCATGGGTCCCCAGATCCTCAAAGTTCTACAGCTGCACCATCGAAATCATCCTGACCGGTTGCATCACRGCCTGGTATGGCAACTGCTCGGCATCTGATTGTTCGTATGGCGCTACAGAGCCCAGTACAAAAAAAACGTTTAATCCATTTTAGAATAAGGCTGCAACGTAACAAAATGTCAAGAAAAAGTACGTGAACCTTTTGGAATTACCTGGATTTCTGCATAAATTGGTCATAAAATTTGATCTGARCTTCCATCTAAGTCACAACAATAGACAAACAGTCTGCTTAATCTAATAACAAACAATTATACATTTTTATGTCTTTATTGAACACACCATGTAAACATTTACAGTGCAGGGTGGGAAAAGTATGTAGGAGTATCTAGGATTTAATAACTGGTTGATCCTCCTTTAGCAGCAATAACCAAACGTTTTCTGTAGTTGCAGATCAGACCTGCACGACGGTCAGGAGGAATTTTGGACCATTCCTCTTTACAAAATTGTTTCAGTTCAGCAATATTCTTGGGATGTCTGGTGTGAACAACTCAAGGTCATGCCACAGCATCTCAATTGGGTTGAGGTCAGGACTCTGACTGGGCCACTCCAGAAGGCGTATTTTCTTCCGTTCAAGCCATTCTGTTGTTGATTTACTTCGTTGTCCTGCTGCATCTCCCAACTTCTGTTGAGCTTTAATTGGCAGACAGCCTTACATTCTACTGCTGGGAATTCATTTTCCCGTCGATGATAGCAAGCTGTCCAGGCCCTGAGGCAGAAAAGCAGCCCAAACCATAATGCTCCCGCCACCATACTTTACAGTTGGGATGAGGTTTTGATGTTGGTGTACTGTGCCTTTTTTCTACACACATGGTGTTGCGTGTTCCTTCCAAACAACTCAACTTCAGTTTAATCTATCCACAGAATAGCTGTGGAACATCCAGGTGCTATTTT
Source organism: Salvelinus sp. IW2-2015 (assembly GCF_002910315.2). Classification (NCBI taxonomy): domain Eukaryota; kingdom Metazoa; phylum Chordata; class Actinopteri; order Salmoniformes; family Salmonidae; genus Salvelinus; species Salvelinus sp. IW2-2015. The sequence goes on along the minus strand of NC_036867.1, from coordinate 38,540,329 downwards.
GCGGACTTCAGACATGCAGCAATGTATTTTTGGACAGCAGTGGCTTCTTCCGTGGTGTCCTCCCATGAACACCYTTCTTGTTTAGTGTTTTACCTATTGTAGACTCGTCAATAGAGATGTTAGCATGTTCCAGAGATTTCTGTACGTTTTTAGTTGACATTAGGATTCTTCTTAACCTCATTGAGCATTCTGCGCTGTGCTCTTGCGGTCATCTTTGCAGGACGGCCACTTCTAGGGAGACTAGCAACAGTGCTGAACTTTCTCCATTTATAGACAATTTGTCTTACTGTGGACTGATGAACATCAAGGCTTTTAGAGATACTTTTGTAACCCTTTCCAGCTTTACGCAAGTCAACAATTGGTTCACGTCAGGCAATGCTTCATGTGAGTAGCAAACTCACATTATGTGAGTTTCTTTTATATTGCAGGGCAGCTCTAACCAACATCTCCAATCTTGTCTCATTGATTGGATTCCAAGTTAGCTGACTCCTGACTCCAATTATCTTTTGGAGAAGTCATTAAGCCTAGGGGTTCACATACTTTCCCCAACCTACACAGTGGATGTTTAAATTATGTCTCAATATAGACGAGAAATACAATAATTTGTGTGTTATTAATTTAAGCACAGTTTGTCTATTGTTGTGACAGAGGAAGATTAGATCTCAGTTTGACAAATTTATGCAGAAATCCAGGTAATTGCACAGGGTTCACATACTTTTTCTTGCAACTGTATATGCAGAAAGTGTACAGCATAGTGGGTACATTTCTGCTAAAACTTAGAGCGTTGAAGTGCGAGGCTCAACTTCTCCACTGTTTTGGGACCCCTGGCTACCACACTGTTCACAGCGTGAAGCAAACTCGTGCACATTCGAAGATACAGTGTGTGACAGCGAAGTGTTACATCTCACTCATCTCAATATCTCCGGTTCTGCTTGTGGCAACGTCATTTCGCCGCTGAGTCTACTTTAAGYAAGAAACACATRRCCAATTTAACTGACAGTCTAAAAARGTCTTCAGATCACTGGCATTAGTCACGTTATTGAATGTTGGCATTGACCAGTGTTCTTCAAGCCTGGTCGTGGGGACCCAGTGAGTGTAGGCTTTTGTTACTGTTCAGCGCTAACCCATCCYATTCAACCCAATGTTGYCGTAGCCGAGAAGCTAGGCCTATATTCTCACCAGTGGGAGTTAACAGACAAACACTGAACACTGCAACAAAGACTAGATAAACATTGCCACAGAGCAGCAAGGAGCTGTTTTCCTATTTAATCAATAGATAAACCCACACTATGACAAATGCATGTTTCTGCCATAAGATTCCTCCTTCATAGGCAGTCTGAAGAGGACTCACTCATTATGGCCAACGAAGGCGGCCGTTTAGAACAGCATGCAGAGGACTCTGGGTATTATTTATMCCCTGTCAARGGRCCATCTGAGRGCATCACCCCAGCCAAAACCACCATAGGGGGTTAGAGTAGTGCCTAATTCTACAGACAGAGCATAAGGGATGCTAAGTAGTAATCTTTGCAAAATGGCTACAGTCCAGTCAGCACATAAATCAGATACAATACATAGACTATATTTAAAATCTCCTCAAAACTCCCTACCTTTATCCAGTGAATGCTACAGGCAGCCTGTAGATAGTAGCATTAGCATAGCAGCTAGTAAATYAAGCAGCATGGTGGCGAGTGACACAGCACAGTGCAGGCCTGTAGAAGGGCTAATCCATATCCGGCTGCCTGCTACAGCTGTACAGACAGACTAGTACATCTCTGCTCCTAACAGCTGAGCTTGGTTCCTCGTCTATAGGGTAAGATGACAGTCTGCGTAGCGAGTGAAGGGCCCGGCGGTGGATGCGGTCTCCTCACAGCAGAGCAGCATGTAAACAAACCCACACGCAGCAGCAGCGTCATCATCACTGCTTACACTCTCCCCCATCTCTCTCCCTCCCACTTTCTTCATCCCTTCCTCGCTTGCTCTCGTACTTTCTGCCTCCTTCGCCCTCCCTCTCCCCACCTGTCCCTCTCTATTTCTCTCCCTCCTTACTCCTGCAGTAGCTAAGAGAAGCAGACTGATAAGGTCCTGTTTTCTCTCTGGCTGACACTGTTCACCAGCAGAAATACACAGGGAGAGGGACAGGAAGGGACAGAGTGGGACAGGGAGAGATGGGACTGTGGATGCCTCGTGACAAACTGGGCTGACAGGACCCAGACGGGCTTTGTCCAGACGAGGAAGGGAATGAAGGGGAGAGGTGTCACTGTTCCCATCCTAAACCCTGCTCCAGAACCTCCTCAGTGATTTGGGAAACTTCCGGGAAGAAACTGTGAAAGAGCTGTATGCTGTAGGCCTGTCACATGTTGATTCCCAGACCAATAAATATTCAACTGTGGTGGCTGGAGAATATTTCCCTGCTCCCTGCACTGTCACGTTTGCAGTCACGCTCTCCCTCTCTCCAMGGGTCCTATCCTTAGTATTGTTTAGTATAGGGCCAGACCGACTGACCAACGGCAGGTTTCACTTTTCTGCACATGTGGATTTATGGTCTCCATTTAGCKTGCCATCATCAATAATTCAGTCTGTTGCATAAGAGGGAAATGCAGAGGTTTATGTCCCAAATGACACCCTATTCCCTATAAAGTGCACTACTTTTGACCAGAGCATTATGGACACTGGTCAAAAGTAGTGCACTAGTAGTGCATCTTAGGGTACAGGGTGTCATTTGAGACACAGCCAGAGACAGTGGACTCGGGATAGCACCCGCCACTACTTGACTAKAGACCCGTCAGCGCAGATCCCCAAAACAACAACTTTGGTTCAGGTCTAATGGATGTCAGTGTAAAACAGCATAGACAGGCAAGGCAATGCAGCGAGGCAGAGTAGCTATTGCTGTCTGAGGCACCGGCTATCCACCAAGTAGCAGGATTTACAATGTCGCTCATAAGTAAATTAATGAAAGAGAAAGGAGAGTTTTACTAGCAGACTTTTATGACAAAGGCTCCGGAGAAAAAAAATACATGATTATTATAGCAGAGTAATTAGTAAGATAGCAACCATATAAAGTGTGTCAATGTGTGTGTGTGTGTGTGTGTGTGTGTGTGTGTGTGTTGGAGAAGAGTGTATGACGACATGAGAGTGCAGAGGAGTTGAGTGTAGTGTGTTGCAGGATTGAGCGTGTGTTTATGTGGGAAGCTATTATTGGCTTATAAGAGCAACAGAGTAGGCAGAGCATTCAACTGGCTGTGTGTGTGTCAGATTCACTGTGTTTAATACTGATATGAATCTTAAGTGTCTTCTCTGAGCTTGTTTACACAGTGAGTGTTGTTTGTTGAGAGAGAGAGAGTGTGGGATGAATCAACAGGCTCCTGGTTGCCCTCTGAGCCCAGTGGGAGAAAAATCCCATCGCTGAGTCACAGCACACCCCCATACATAGTTACATTCAGTACATACACAGTGGTCTCAGGGTCTGTATGCGCGTGCGAGAGGTAGCTAGCTACTATAGTGAATCGCAAAACTACAGTGCCCAACTTAGTACAATGTAGTACTGTAGTTGTTTACAAATCACTGTAGAATCATGTGCGCAATAGCCTAGTCAAGCCAACTGGGAGTAGTCTCACAAACGGTTCCTGGTCATTCCAGAGGCCTGGTCGTAATTCGTAAGCTTCCTCTCAATCAATAAGCATGTCACCTCCCCTTGACCTTGGCTCTGATGGCTCCTACCAGGAAACCACTGACTGAGTCTGCCTTTACGACCTCACTCCACTCTAGTCTTCACTACAAATCAGATAGTGATCATCAATTCAGATAACCACTCAAGCCATGGACTTTCCCAACCCTCTAATGACTGTCCATCTCATGACTGGTGTCTTTTTTTTCTTTCTTTAAAGCTCTTTGAGAATCGTTATGGAATAAATAGCACTACAAAAGWTGAATGAATTATTAGTAAATKATGCTAATGTGATTATGTACGCAAACTAGCACACAGCAAAGGCAGCTAAGGGCTGTCACCTCTGGCCATGCACTGAAGTATGCCTCTCAAACTGATGTCATRTTTSWCWTGTTCTTGTTCATCAGTTGTTCTTATCATATCACCACTAACACATTATCTCCACTTTGGTCCATGTGAGACAGAGCTAATCCAGCAGTACAAAGGCTGTGTCCGAAACGACAACCTATTCCCTAGTGAACTGAAATGCACCCTATTCCCTATATAGTGTACTATGGGCTCTGGTCAAGAGTTGTGCAAAATATACTAGGGTATACGGTGCCAATTTGAACGTAGACAAACAGTTGAGTGATGTGATGGGACAGAGACACTGGGTTCTCAGCACAGGAGGCTACTGAGGGGAGGACGGCTCATAATAATGGCTGGAATGGAGTAAATGGACTGGTATTGAGGGGAGGACGGCTCATAATAATGGCTGGAATGGAGTAAATGGACTGGTATTGAGGGGAGGACGGCTCATAATAATGGCTGGAATGGAGTAAATGGACTGGTATCAAACACATGGCAACCATGCGTTTGATGAATTTGATACCCTTCCATTGATCATGTTCAAGCCATTACTATGAGCCCATCCTCCCCAATTAAGGTGCCACCAGCCTCCTGGTATTCTCAGGGATTTCAACAAGCTGTGTGATAGGAGCCTATGTAGGTAGGCCTGTTGCTGAGTCCCATTGAGACCAAGGTCTCTTTTACAAGGGAGCCATGCATATACACAATTTACACTCTCAGTTCCAGGTCAGAGATAACACTACTGAGGATGAATGGTGATAAATCACATTGATGAGGTTTCACCGGTTCATAACGAACTCTTCTGGACGCTCACTGTCCACTTCAGCCTGTGTCACAACGGGATGATTTACAATACAATTACAGTGGCTGTGTTGATACTGATAACACACACATAAATGTATAAAATAAATTCAATAGTGATCTTACAAGAAAACAGAGTTACAGTTAAAGCGTTGGTAGAAGACTGCACAGGAGGAGGTGGTGATGATGATGCTGAGAGAGTGTTCAATAATGCACCCATCTGTATAGCTGACACATGGCACCGTTTGTTTTCATTTTAGCCATGTGGAACGAACTGAGGCTCGTAGGAAAGGGCTGTCAACCGCACCACCACTCTGCCAACAGGCTTATATAACCCACCACTTCCACTTTCAGTAACTAGAACCCCCTTAACTCCACCATTCAAGATCAGCCAACACAAAACACAGTCGTCATAGACTGTGGCAACTGTTCTCTGGCAACGCCAAGAACCCGTCATGTTGATAATGAATGTTAGCTGAGAGAATTTCATGGTAATAGATTATTTAATAAAATACTAGAATATGGTTTATCATGGACCAAGAGTGTTTAAGTGGATGAACAATGAGACAGGCACTCAGTGGGCTACGGATATAACTTCACAGCCTGACTGCAGATACAYTCATAAAAAATAATACATAGGATGCCTAGGAAAGAATACAATGTCCATCGACATTAAAAGACCCGTATGTCTTGGTCATTGGATGCAGTGCGCATCCTCTGCTCGCTCCTCTCTTCCCATATGAAAACATTGCGTGAAAATAAGASGACTAGCCTAAATTGCAGGTGGTGTTCATACCTAAACGTATCACAGGCAATAACTAGCTTTAGACCACAATAAATAAAAAGCATATGGGTGATAACTGACTATACAGAGAAGACTACAACTTTGAAGTTGAAGCTTTTTTGCAAGGAGGTGTAAAGAATTAATGAGCAAATTAGCTATTATGCTAACCTTCATGGCGATTTTTCCTGCCTCTATAACTAACCAGATAACTGCATTTCAAGATGAAGACACAAACCTTTCTACGACGTTTGATGACAATTCATTTGGTGGGAAAGAGACAGCCGTTGGTGTTGACGCTCGCTTGTTCCATTTGTTTCCAGCCTGTCTGTTAACTCCGCAGTGTGATCTCGCCTCGCCTCTCTGCTACATTGTATCATGTGACGTTGCAACTTCATCAAAGGAACCTCCCCCTACTTGAGTCTGAGGCACATTCAGAAGGACACAACTTTATTGAAGACAAATCTATTTTCAGTAAATCATGATAGGCTACATCTTTGTACAGTGTCCTGGGAAAAATCGAATTAGATTTTGGAATGACCAATAAAAGGCATGATGAAGAACTATATTTAGATTCAAAACAGAAGTCAATGACATTGGGAAAATCAGGCTACAGAATATAATCAAGATATGAGTCTATGCTATGATTGAACTGATACAAATACACTTACATGGATAAAAGCGTKCGTTAAATGGCATACATTATTATTAGAATTATCATTATTATTATAAAAGTTATCTGTCTCAAATAAAAATGGTGTCACTCTCTTGTGATTGAGGGATGCTGTACAGTAGCTCAGTCAGGCCTGTGATGAATCCTGGCTAAATCCTGTAGGAAGGCTAAATCCTTGTTTTAAGACTATCTTTGCAACATCTTGGCTCCAGTAAGGCATGGTCCAGCATTATGTTCCTGCCCTGCATAGACAGTCATTATTATAGTAATTTAAAATGTTATCATATGTCATTATCTGAGCATATCACTGGTTATTACTATTACAAGCTGGGTGGTTTGAGCCCTGAATGCTGATTGGCTGAAAGCCTTGGTATATCACGGTGTGACAAAACATGTATTTTCACTTCCCTAATTTCATTGCTAAATAGTTTATAATAGCAATAAGGAACCTCGGGGTTTGTGATATATGGCCAATATACCAGTATACTCCACGTTGCGTCGTGCGTAAGAACAGCCCTTAGCTGTGGTATATTGGACATATATCACACCCCCTCGGGCCTTTCTGATTAAGTATGCGTTCTTCTTCTTCAGTTCACAGTTAGATTAAGCTGTACTACCATCATGTGGCCACAATTTGCAGTCGCAGCTTTCACATTTGTGTGGTCTCTATTCTCTTAAAAGAAAATGTACTATCTAGAGCAGTGTTTCCCAACCCTGGTACTCGAGTACACCCAACAGTACACATTTTTATTGTAACCCTGGACCAGCACACCTCATTCAACTCAWTGAGGGCTTGATGATTAGTTGACCTGCTTCAACCTGTTAACTAATCATCAAGCCCTCATTGAGTTGAATGAGGTGTGCTGGTCCAGGGTTACAATAAAAATGTGTACTATTGGGTGTACAAGGCTTGGTGAACACTGATCTAGAACCTAAAAGGGCTCTTCGGCTGTCCCCATAGAAGCCCCCTTTGAAGAACCATTTTTGGTTCAAGGTAGAACCATTTTGGGTTCCATGTAGTACGCTTTCCAAAACGGTTTGACCTGGAACCAAAAAGGGTTCTACTAGGAACAGCCGAAGAACCCTTTTGGAAGCCTTCTGTGATTTATCATTGAAACATCAATAATGTATTATGGTGTAATRATTTTCCTTTAAACCTGACAAACAATATGATTTGAATAGTACAAACATCTTCAGTAAAATGAACTCAAGGAATTAGTGTTTTTGTATTCAGCCAAGCTCCTGTGCTTTCTGAGCTAGCCTACATCACTAGAAAGCTAATAAACTTAGGTGGGGAGCACCTCCTCAATAACCTTGTAGTCTTTCATATGTTAATACAGAGTGACAGACATGGCAGCAATAATGTTAGAAAGGCAACTTTATTGTGCATAATTATGTCATGCAATTTTTGTTTGTTCATATTGACATTAAATTGGATGGACAAAAGTTATATCAACATTTGATAGGTCAGCGATAATGTTAGAACYGCAACTTTATTGTGCATAATTATGTGATGCCATTTCTTTTTAATTTTGACATTCCATTGGATGGACATACCTTTTGACTGGTACTGTAAGTTTGGACAAACCTACTCATTCAAGGYTTTTTCTTTATTTTTACTATTTTCTACATTGTAGAATAATAGTGAAGACATCAAAACTATGAAATAACACATATGGAATCATGTGGTAACCAAAAAAGTGATAAACAAATCAAAATAGATATTAGAGTTTAGATTCTTCAAAGTAGCCAACCTTTGCCTTGATGACAGCTTAGCACACTCTTGGCYTGCACTCATTCAAGGAGGAGCCCCCTGCGGTCCTCAGCCCCATCGTCTTTTTCCTCTACATGCTGCCCCTCATCGTCCTCAACGACAGCTACTTCCTGCCCACCCAGACCTTCTTAGAGAACGTGGGKACGGTGTTGTGCTATGCCGTGGTGTGCACCCTGTGGAACAGCATTGGCATTGGCCTGTCTCTCTATGTCATCTATGTCATCTCTATGTCATCTGGTTGAAGGACACTGATCTGCAGGAGAACCTGCTGTTTGCCTCCATCATCTCTGTGATGGACCCGGTAGCTATGTTTGCGGTGTCTAAAGATATTAGGGTCGGGCCTCCCGAGTGGCGCAGTGGTCTAAGCTTGTAGCTTCAGTAGCCTCAGGCGTACAGTTYCAAAGCGTGTATTTCCATGGATGGTCGTCATGCTGTTCCCTGTTCCCCAGAGTGAATGGCTGTGGGTATCTCGCTGTCTTTGTTGCGCTGCAGTTTCAGCATGACAAGGAGTTTCACTATAAACTGGAGAGYCKCTGGCKGTGTCTCAATGCTCCTTAAATTCTTCCTTTCCTCCACGCCCCCTTGCCTCCTTTCCTTTGCTTCGTGATCACTAAAAACTGAAACAATTGGATATATTTCCACCATATTGCCTTCACATTTCATGTTCGTTCAGATCGATGGTAAGGAAGATAGGAGAGGCAGAAAGGAGAGGAGGTAAGGAGAGGGGGTAAAGAAGCCATTCAACACTGATTAAGACATAGCCCCTGAGTTTAAGCCTGGAAAAGATAAATGGTTAATTGGAATTGTTCAGCAGCTTTACCCTTCTTCCACAGTGATACATCTATTACTTTCACTATGGTTTGACCTGAACACTGGAACAGTAAACCAAAAGGAGCGAAGGCTTTGGTTGACACTGTACCTTCCTGAGACAGATCCCTCAGATGCTTCGGATCCTTCAGATGCTTCAGATGCCTTTAGTCAGTGAAAGTGTCGTTTTCTTTTGCAGTGGGTGGTATTTGATTCCTGACTATAAAGTGTAATATTTCTCAACCGATAGAATTTTGCACCCGATAGAATAAAGGTCAATAATTGATGATGACGCTCTCTTCCTCCATCTCTCTCTCTCTTTCTGGCCAGCTGCTGTACAACATGTTCACCTTCGTGGCTGACATGCCAGATGACATGCCAGATGACTTGCCAGATGACATGCCAGATGACATGCCAGTGGAGTCTGTGGATGTGTTTATGGGCGTAGCTAGTTCTTCGTGGTGAGCATTGGCGGACTGGCCGTCGGCTTCCTGTTTTGCTTTGTGACTGCGTTCACTATGCGCTTTACGGCTAACGTCCTCGAGATCAAACCGCTCTTTGTCTTCATGTACACTTACCCGGCCTATCTGGTGGCTGAGCTGTTCTCCATCTCCAGCATCATGGTGGGAGTGTGTTAACACACACATATACCCTGAGTGTACAAAACATTATGAACACCTGGCTCTTTCTATGACATAGACTGACCAGGTCAATCCAGGTGAAAGCTATGATCCCTTGTTGATGTCACTTAATTGCTGCTGTTGTGTTTGTGTGTGTTGTGATTGTGTTCGGTGTGTTGTGTTGTGTTCTGTGTGTCAAGCCGTGTGCTGTGTGCCATGGTGTGTTTCTGTGCTGAAAGCTTAGTCCGCCTGTGTGTGTCGGTGTAATGTTTGGTAACACTACAAGTGGTTAGATCGTGATGGTACCTGACAGATCAGCTAAACCCCTTCTAGACATAAAACAGCCTCAGCCCAAATTAAACTATATCCCTTCTTCTATTTACTAACTTGCGTTTGCGCTCATATACTCTACACACAGCTCCACTCCTTCTTCTGTGTTCTCGCTCTCTTCCTGGTGTGCGAGTCTTGACTAAAATCGTTAACCCTTTCTGTACCGTTCCCTTCAACATGGCCTGCGACGGGCCATCTGCTTTGCCATAGTCTTTACCTTGCCAGACAACATCCAGCAAAATAATTGATTTGTTACTGCATCCATCGCCACCATCATTTTAACTGTCTTCGTCCAGGTATGGAATCTGATCATGGCAGCCCGTGGATATATACTGCTAGTCCATTCAGAACACTGCGGTGCACAAAAACAAGTTGATGCAAATATGATATGAAGAGGATTTCAGTTGTGTGACTTCTGACCTTTCACACAGGGTATCGGCAATTGGCCCTTGATGGAATTAGTGCACATTCTAATGACCAATCGCAACATAAACACCATTAATGTCAAGGTTCACATCAGGGAAGGTAGAGCGCTAGCTAGCTGGATAACCAATTTATTATCAATCATTTTGTTTAGACAGTCAATCCAAGGCGTTGTTATCTTCTACCCTTCCATGCCCATTCAGACTGGGACCGCTGAGGTCTAGTATATTATGTCTCTCTGAGTTATAGTTCTAGTATCTTATGTCTCTCTGAGTTCTAGTTCTAGTATTTTTATGTCTCTCTGAGTTCTAGTTCTAGTATCTTATGTCTCTCTGAGTTCTAGTTCTAGTATCTTAATGTCTCTCTGAGTTCTAGTTCTAGTATCTTATGTCTCTCTGAGTTCTAGTTCTAGTATCTTATGTCTCTGAGTTCTAGAATCTTTTTTCTCTCTGAGTTCTAGTTTGTTATGTGGATCATAACATAAAAAAGGGTTTTTGATAATTTGTCTCCCTCCCTAATGACTGATTCTGATAAATGACAAAAGAGCATTGTAGCTTTGTATAAGAGGCTGGAGATGCAGATTGCCATTGAGCTGCTGGATACCCAAGCTATGGTAGACATCAGCAGAGCCCCTTCACTTGTTTGCTTGCAGAAAGTGCAGATGCCATATTTACATACCATAGGCCTCTTGCCTGTCTATTGCTATACCAAAGGTATTTATTATCATTGTTTTGTTTACCTCAGGCCTTTCCATTAGGTGAGCAATGCATAAAAATATTACACATTGATTTGTTTATTACTTTTTGGGACTTTGAAAAGTGTTGTGTTAATGATCATTTTGCGCTGGTAGTTATGGAAAATGTGGTAAAATCCATAACATCTGATCAATAAACATAATAATAATAATTATGAAATAGATAATACAGATCCTAATCTAATATTTTCAGGTAGTGAGAGTGACCCGTCTGGACACTTCTATAACATGCCATTTGCATCCAAAATACAGATTTGTTAAAAAAAGTGCACTTTTTCCTTTAAGATTAACAATTTATAGAAGGAATGAGGATGTTTATTGATAAATAAATATTTCTCTCTCTGTTAGAATGTGGCCAAGTCCTCTCTACTCTCCAGAGAACAGTCCCCCTTCCCTTGGGTGGACTATATTGATGAGCAGGGRGGGCCTGGAGGTCGGCGTCTGGGGTCGGGTCGTCAGTTCACCAGAGCCAGGAAAGCTCCAGACCCTGCCCCACTTCATAGGCTCTCTGAGAAGGATGCCCTGGTCTCAGGGACCAGGAGCCTGGTTAAGAGGTTGTGGATACTCCTCCTCTGCTTCCACCTCCCAGGCTGGGTCCCAGAGCATCAGGACACCACGAGGGTAGCGACACAGAACCCCCTCCTAAGGCAGGTTTCCAGGGGCTCTCGCAGTCCACCCACCCCGTGAGAACCAAAGAACCGGAGGAGGAAGACTGGGGCAATGTAAGCCAGGAGAAGGAAGAGCAGGCCAGCTGACCAGGCAGGGTGTTACAGTCTGGACATAGCATGTTATAGTGCAGGATGAACATGCTCTCTGAACAGATCAGGGACCGTAGTGAGTCAGAAACTATGAACCTCTATGATAGTCTAACATCCTCTCATTTATAAAACCACATTAAAACATCTCTAAATATCTTTGTACTAATATTTGTTTTTTTGTCTAATGGGTATGATAATATGAACAAATATTGGATATTTTAGATATACAATGCCTTCAGAAAGTATTCACACCCCTTGACCTTTTCCACATTTTGTTGTGTTACAGCCTGAATTTAAAATGGATTATATTGAGATTTTGTGTCACTGTAATAAACAATATTGTCAAAGTGGAATTAGGGTTTTAGAAATGTTTTAATTGTCTTGAGTCAATAAGTTTTCAACCCATGTTGTTATGTCAAGCCTAATTAAGTTAATGAGTAAATATATGCTTAACAAGTCACATAATAAGTTGCATGGACTCACTCTGTGTGCAATAATAGTGTTTAACATGAATGACTACCTCATCTCTGTACCCCACACATACAATTATCTGTAAGGTCCCTCAGTTGAGCAGTGAATTTCAAACACAGACACCTCGCAAAGAAGGGCACCTTTTGGTAGATGGGTAAAAAAAAAAAAAACAGACATTGAATATCAAATCAAATCAAATTTMATTTGTCACTTGCACTGAATACAACAGGTGTAGAACTTACCGTGAAATGCTTACTTACAAGCCCCTGGTGAAGTTATTAATTACACTTTGAATGGTATATCAATACACCCAGTCATTACAAAGATCCAGGAGTCCTTCCTAACTCAGTTGCCGGAGAGGAAGGAAATCGCTCAGAGGCCAATGGTGACTTTAAAACAGTTACAGAGTTTAATGGCTGTCACGACAAAGATCCAGGAGTCCTTCCTAACTCAGTTGCCATAGACGAAGGAAACCGCTCAGAGGCCAATGGTGACTTTAAAACAGTTACAGAGTTTATTGGCTGTGATAGGAGAAAACTGAGGATGGATCAACAACATTGTAGTTACTCTAATTGACAAAGTGAAAAGAAGGAAGCCTGTGTGTGCTGCTTTCCAACAGACACTGGGAGACAAATTCACCTTTCAGCAGGACAATAACCTTAAACACAAAGCCAAATATACACTGGAGTTGCTTACCAAGATGACATTGAATGTTCCTGAGTGGCCTATATACAGTTTTGACTTCAATCGAAAATCTATGACAGGACTTGCAAATGAATCTGTAGCAATAATCAACAACCAACTTGACAGAGCTTGAATACTTTTAAAAGACAAAATATTGTACAATCCAGGTTTGCAAAGCTCTTAGATTCTTAATCAGAAAGACAGCTGTAATAACTGCCAAAGGTGATTCTATCATGTATTGACTCAGGAGTGTGAATACTTATGGAAATTAGATACAGTATGTCTGTAATACATTTTCAATACATTTTCAATAATTTATAAAAACATGTTACTTATGGGGTATTGTGTGTGAGAAAAAATATCTATATAATACATTTTGAATTCAGGCTGCAACACAACAAAATGTGGAATAAATCAAGGGGTGTGAATACTTCCTGAAGGCAGTGTATACAGTATGTACTGTAAATGTATCCTGTTTTTCCTGTTTCGAAAAATAAACGTTTTATTAGACATCTGTTCATTTTGTTGAATTTTGGGGACAAAAGCAGTTGCTGCGACACTCAGATAGAGGGTTCCATCAGAGGTCTGAGTGCCAGACGGTACACTACAACACACACACTTCTATTTTTATGTGTGTAAAAACATTGCAACAGTATCCCTGTAAGTGTCACACGCATGACGACAGTGATTATTTTTATACCATCGCACGCACGCACGCACGCACGCACGCACGCACGCACGCACGCACGCACAACAACACAAACACACACACACACACACACACACACACACACACACACACACACACACACACAGGTCTCTCCACAACATCTGATTGGTGAGTGGGAGTTGATGGGAATAGATGAAGCATAAATAACCAGCTCCTGTTTAGAAGCCTCCATGTCAAACACGATACTTATGATTGGATGGTCATCGGACAGTTATATTTGCTCTGCCCCTGGACACACCCCTATGACAAAGTATTTGAGGATTTACTAATGGAAATCAAGGCGGATAGGTCTGCTACAGTACGTAGGATAGTATCTGGCTCCTTCTCTGTCCTGCTATTGGTGGGGACGAAGCCGATAGACGAATCGACCGACTGGAGGACAGACAAACATCCGAACAGAGAAACAGTGACGCAGAAAGACAGACGCACAGACGGCCAGACCGAACGAACACCCGACACACTGATAGACTGACAAACCTTCACAATTGACTGACCGACTGAAGACAGATAGGCCAGATAGGTCATGTCTCCTGCTGAGAGGCTGAGTGTGCTCCTCTTCCTAGCTGGGTTCTTCGGGGGCTTGGGGGCCCTGTCCCTGATGCTCTCCTTTGGGACAGACTACTGGTTGCTGGCCTTGGAGACCTGTGGCCCTGGGGGTGCATCAGAGACCTGGGAGGCTGGGGCCCTCAGACCTGGGGAGGGGGAGATGGAGGATCAGGACACTGTGACATACTTCCACCAGGGCTTCTTCTGGAGGTGCTCCTTCAGTGGGAGGAGAGAGGAGGACATGATGTGGCACTTCTGGATCAGTAAGTAGGAGAGTTCTTTTCACCTGTTTATGAAATAGAAATACTGTAGCAGACAATACATTCATTGATGAATGACAAGAATGACCTGAACTGTAATATAATGAACTAAAAAAATACAACGTACATTTTTTTTCAAAGCCAATCAACCACACCAAAAGGTCTGTGTGCCTGCCTACCTCTTCCCATTTTATGCTTCTGAGCAAAGCACGGGTTACCAGGCACCTGACGATGCCGTCTACAGAGCCTTCTGGAGCATCTTCCTTCTAGTGGGCGTGGTCACTGTTATGATTGGTGGGTTTGTCATCATCTGTGCCTCTCCATTGGCCAGCCACAGGCTCTACAAAGTAGGCGGGGCACTCTTGCTCACTGGAGGTGAGTTATCGGTTGTGTTCCTCTGCTCAGACATTGCTGACGCATGCCAAATCTTACAATGCCTGGATAGGTATTTTTACATATCAGCTAACCACATCATATGTTATAGAAATCTGGTGCCAGAAGGCATAGTCGATGATGTAGCACGCAACCATTGGTTGATGCATGCATCGTCTGATCAGAGCAAGGGAACACGATCATCAGTTACTAGCTATGGTTGGGTCCACTCAACTTTACATGAAGCTCAAAGTTCAATTTGGAGCAGTGGCTATTTTAGCATCTGTTTTACATGAATTACACTAGAACGGTGACAAACGGTGCCCACACAGGGTGCCTACATAAAGCTGTCCCAACAGCAGAGTCCCAACAGCAGTCCCAATACCTTACCACTGCTACACCTGGCTATCAGCGGAGCCTTGTCTGGCAGTGAAACAGTTCATTCAGCCTCATTTACTTTCTTTWAAAAAAACATAGCTGATATGGCTGACTTGTTTAAACAAATGTGGTTTCTACTGACAATTGAGATGTACAAATTATGGCATAACGGGATATGAGGCCATCCCTAATTTCGATTAAGACATGAATGAGCGAGCTAGGACGGACGTAGTCAAATGCACAACAGAATTCAGAACATGGGCCGTTTTTACATTATTCTCCCTGTACAACAAGTCAAAAATGATAGGATAAATCTAAGGGGCATATTTTCAGACAATGAAGGCTCTTATAATACTCAATGATTACATTTCTCTAAAACAGGCTTATCCTTTTTGTTTATCTTTTTAAGCTTGAAAAAGAGACCCTTAAACCCAGACTTGGGACCATACACCCACTCGTCTGAATAGCAGGCTAGTGATTGCTTTGCTATGCTTGCACTTAGCCACTGATTCCTTCCAAACCACTCATTGTTGAATTTGCCATTTCCAACTTGTTGTGTAATGTCCAATGGCCGATGAGCACCTGTACATTTGATCTATCATTTCTCTTCGTTATTTCTTCTCATATGACAAGGATTTAAAAACATTTGCCAGTAGATTTCTGACTTGATTCATGATGATGACTGCTAGCTTGCTAGCCAAGATTTTGAAAGTATGATGTTGACATGATCAGTCCAGTCAAAGCTGCCGTAGTTTGTATGCGGCTTTATTAACATTATTATATATTTTTAATTGTTTGCAAACTGATATGTGACACGTATTAATGCCAAAATAACACGTAAAACAGGCATCCCCATTTGCCCTGAATGACGGGTTGCCACTAATCAGGAGACACATTTATGTTCTATTAACTTTTATTGAATGTTTCCCTCTTCCCCCCCCCCTGTCCCTCTCCTCTCTCCAGGTCTATGTCTCCTGGTTGTAATAATGATGTATGTAGTCTGGACCCAGGTACTGGACACTCTGGAGGACTACGCTGCCCAGCAACAACACTCCTCTCAGTGTCCAACAGTCTACCACCTCAGCGTCCAATACGGCCTCTCCTTCCTGTTTGCTCCCGTCTCCGTCTTCTTCTTCCTGCTGGCAGCACTACTCTTCATCCTGATTGGACGAACAGTGCGGAGGTGCCATCACAAAGTGCCAATGTAGTGACTGAGGGGGGAAACAGCCAGAGAGGAAGTTGGGAATGAACCATGCAGTGACTCCAGTGCCATAAAGGCRCAGACCTCCATGTTCAGTCTATAACAAGAGCCAGTAGTGACTGATACCATGGTCAAGTCTTATGGCTCTCACAGAGTAATACAGACGGACCACATTAAATACATTTGGAAAAATCAACTGTGATTAGCTTTGAATAAAAAGGCTACAGTCTCATTGGGAGTTGTGACTACATTTAATTCCACTGATTATTTGCAACCAGTTCTGGACTCTATCAGACAGTCCAGTCATAGAGGGTAATGAATTAGATTGTCATTATCTATTGGGATAATCATGACGGACGGGACAGCGGGTTCCTAATCAACTGCAACACATCTGAATACAGCTGGGTTCCACTACCACCACTAGAGAGCAGTGTTGCTTTAACAGTAGTAAAGTAGGAAAAATAGAACACTGTTAACAGTATTTCTAACCCAAATACTTCAAGCCATCTCAGAGAGCTTATATAGTTTCGATGGGAACAGACGTATCCCAGCCAACGTGAAGTTGCATCATTCATATTTGATTACAGCAGAGTGATTAAAAAGTTGAAAGAGGAAATGGTGAGATAATTTATTCAATTGCCTTTTTTTTGGACCAAACAAAAGATAATATATGTTCAGTTTTTTCCCTTCTTCTGTACAGTACGGTTAACTCCATATTAAAGTAACTGATACAGAAAGCCCACCATCACACCTTTATAATTGGAAAAGGCAAACATTATGAGTTCTCTCTCAGTGGCGAGGGCCTGAGACAGTAAGACAGCGACGAGATGAGGCTGACTGGGGGAGGAAAGGAGGGGAGGAGAAGAGGTGAAGTGTCTCATCAGTGTGTTTTTCTTTTCTTTTAATGTCTTTCCTCCTCTTCCTAGTCTGAGCTGTGAACAAGGTGAGCGTAATTACACTAGGAGCTTGTCACATTCACTTCTGTGGCCTCACACCACCTGAAACATCTCTGGCACTAGCACCCCCCCCCCCCCCCCTACACCCCCCATCACCACCTGCGTTAAACCCACACCGGCGCCACGAGCCGCTCGTTTTAAAAGGGAGAGATTTTAATGATAGCCTGATTCAGTCATCTCTTGCTTTCAATCTTGTATTTTTTAGAAAAAGAGATTCTGTTGGCAGATTCATTTCCAGTATGTGCCCCCCTCCAATCCAACATCCTCCAGATTCAGTGTTATGCGTCACTGTCACCCCAGCGTTGCTCACACACTGTTGTTGATCCCCTCGTCACCTGGGTCTCTGTCCCTGAGAAATGAGACTGTCCACAACAATTACTACAAGAGCAATAAAGTCTCTCTCCTGTTCTCTCATTCTCTCATCTTGCTCTCTCTCTCTCTCTCTCTCTCTCTCTCTTTCTCCCTCCCTCCCATTCAAAATGAAAAAAGGTGGATCAAATGTAAGTCACATGACAGATTACAAAATGAAGACCATTGTTTTTAAGTTAAATGTATTTTCTACAAATACTCCTTAGCTCTTTGGTTGGCACTGTACAATCAGCAAATCAGTACTTGCATGATTTGCTTTTGTGTGTGASTGTAAATCACCCTCACATATTACTGGGTACAATCATGGCATAGTTCCCCTCCTTCTTATCCTCCACATCCTCCCTAAACACACCCTGTCCTCCCAGTTGGTTTGGTCCACTCAGCCCAGGGCCTCGGGMCCCACCCAGGGMCCACAATTATTCATCCCTTTGCTCAGCCAACTAGAAGAAATTACCCTCTCTCCAGATCCAGGACRTTCTAACCTGAATCAGAACCCCAGGCTGAAGCCCCCTGCCTTGGCTACAATTATGACCCCCCGTGCCTCCACTCTCCAGACCCAGTGTTTTCCATAAATATGAGGCTGGGCGGCTGGACCCTGTTGTACTGTACTCACACAGCCCATGCTCTGTCTGTCTGGTGTGGGTCTGTGGAGCTGTAGCCTGCAGGCTGTGTGTGTTCACTGTCCCTCGGGTGGCTAGGGAAAAACAGAAGTGTTTAGGAGCTGAAGAGACACATATATTGGACTGATGGATGATAAATGTGAAGAATAGAGGAGAGTCAGACTCTTCAGAAATCTTTCATGGATTTCAGCCATATGACCATAAGTGTATATGAATAGATCTGATGTTAATGTTGGACTCTACACTACAGCATGTCCTGTCCTTTTTCTTCCATGGCACTTTCCTCACATTGTATGTATGTTCTATTACCCTTTTCTATTCATCCTGCTCACATCCTCTTATTTACCTCTYTTTCCCTGTTTCTAACATGAGATCTTTCTCTCCCCCTTTTTCCCTCACACCTCTCTCTCTCTCTCTCTCCCCTCCTTCCCTCTTCTCCTCTCTAGCTCATCTGGCCAGGTCTTTCAGTGTTCATAATGAGGTCTGTGATTGCTCTGTGGCCCTCTCCCCCGATCTGCCCTGCTCTCTCCTCTCTTCCTCTCTCCTCCTTTCTTCCTGTGTRCTCTGCTTCTTTCCTGGGGGTTAATGAAGATCCTGTGGATTAAAAAGCAGCTGTTAGAAATGACACTGGCCCTGGCAGAGATGTGGGGCTGCAGGCTGGATTGTGCCAAGAAGGCTGGAAGAGAGGAGCAGGGTAAAAAGAAGGGCATGGGAACAGGAACCTTTTTGTCCTGCCATTTGAATATCTACAGTAAATCCTATTACCCATCTACATCTCTCTCTCTCTCCCACACCATCTTTCTCTCTTTCTCTCTCTCTCAATTCAATTCACAGGGCTTTTATTGGCCTCTCTCTCTCTCTCAATTCAATTCACAGGGCTTTATTGGCCTCTCTCTCTCTCTCTCTCTCTTCTCTCTCTCTCTCTCTCTCGTCTATTTTCTCTTGCCACCTATCCTTTTGCTCTCCTTCTGTTTAACCTCCCTTTCTAACCTCCTCATCCTATTGGATTCATTGATCTTTTTTCTTTTCTCCCCTCCTCCCTATCTCATCTGTGTTCACGGGTCCCTTATCATCACCTTCTTTGACAGTCCCTTTCACCGCACCAGGAGGAGAATGACTTGTGAGCACAAATACCTGACTGTGGAGCACTTATCATTAGGAGGGGGGAATGAGTCCGCGGAGAGACGACGACTTTCTCATCTGTCCCTCTCTCATCCTCCTTCCCTCTGATCCTCCCTCGCTTCATCCCGCCTCTTTCACCGGACACTTATTGGCTATTAGGTCAGTGTTGTAACATTAGGTCAGTGTGTACATCAGGTCAGTGTGTACATAGGTCAGTGTGTGAATACATTCATTAGTCAGTGTGACATAGATAGTGTGTACATCAGGTCAGGTGTGTACATTAGGGAGGTATAACAGATGGATATTTAGCTCATTTTTGTCAATTCCGCCCCTCCTTCACGTCAACCTCTCGTCCTTGGAGACCAAAAGAGGCAATAAGCCTGTTCCTTTTTCTCTCTCCTCCTCATTCCCGTTTTTTAATTTTTATTCTTCTTTCCTCCCTCTCTTCTCCTCTTCCAAAAAAAATGATCAACATAGTGTACTGGAAGAGAGAACGGGGAGAGAGAGAGAGAGAGAGAGAGAGAGGAGAGAGGGAGAGAGAAAAATGAAATACAAGTTTCTTTCATCCATGGACGCTTTCATTTCTTTTTTCAAACTGAGGGAATAAATCAGTGGTGCTACTGATACAACCTCTACTAGGGGGAAGAGAGAGGCGAGCGGGGAGAGAGGGGGAGGAGGGTGGTGCTACTATACAACCTCTACTAGGGGGAGAGAGAGCGAGGGGGGAGAGAGGGGGAGGAGGTGGTGCTACTGATACAACCTCTACTAGGGGAAGAGAGGAGCGAGGGGGAGAGGGAGGAGATGGTGCTACTGATACAACCTCTACTAGGGGAAGAGAGGAGCGAGGGGAGGAGGGGGAGGAGGTGGTGCTACTGATACACCTCTACTAGGGGGAAGAGAGGAGCGAGGGGAGGAGGAGGAGGGGGAGAGAGGGGAGGAGTGGTGCTACTATACAACCTCTACTAGGGGGAAGAGAGGAGCGAGGGGGAGAGAGGGGAGGAGGGTGGTGCTACTGATACAACCTCTACTAGGGAGAGGAGGAGCGAGGGGAGAGAGGGGGAGGAGTGGTGCTACTGTATACAACCTCTACTAGGGGAAGAGAGGAGCGAGGGGGGAGAGAGGGGAGGAGGGTGCTACTGATACAACCTCTACTAGGGGGAGAAGGAGCGAGGGGGAGAGAGGGGGAGGAGGTGGTGCTACTGATACAACTCTACTAGGGGGAAGAGAGAGCGGGGAGAGAGAGGGAGGAGGTGGTGCTACTGATACAACCTCTACTAGGGGGGAGAGGAGCGAGGGGGAGAGGAGGAGGGGGGGAGGAGAGTGGTGCTACTGATACAACCTCTACTAGGGGAAGAGAGGAGCAGAGGGAGGAGGGGGAGGAGAGGGGGAGGAGGTGGTGCTACTGATACAACCTCTACTAGGGAGAGAGGAGGAGGGAGCAGAGTGAGGGGGAGAGAGGGGGAGGAGTGGTGCTACTTGATACAACCTCTACTAGGGGAAGAGAGGAGCGAGGGGGAGAGAGAGGGGGGAGGAGGTGGTGCTACTATACAACCTCTACTAGGGAGGAGCGAGGAGCGAGGGGGGAGGAGTGGTGCTACTGTACAACCTCTACTAGGGGAAGAGAGGAGCGAGGGGGAGAGAGGGGGAGGAGTGGGTGCTACTGATACAACTCTACTAGGGGGAAGAGAGGAGCGAGAGGG
>NC_036867.1:38502380-38519162 GCF_002910315.2 Salvelinus sp. IW2-2015 | reverse complement strand
GAGAGAGAGAAAGAGAGAAACATGAAATCCAAGTTTCTTTCATCCATGGACGCTTTCATCTCTTTTTCAAACTGAGGGAATAATCAGTGGTGCTACTGATACAACTTACTGGGGGGAGGAGATGGTGCTACTTATACACCTCTACTAGGGAAGAGAGGAGCGAGGGAGAGAGGGGGAGGAGATGGTGCTACTTATACAACCTCTACTAGGGGAAGAGGAGAGCGAGGGGGAAGAGGGGGAGGAGGTGGTGCTACTTATACAACCTCAACTAGGGGAAGAGAGGAGCGAGGGGGAGAGAGGGGAGGAGATGGTGCTACTGATACAACCTCTACTAGGAGAAGAGAGGAGCGAGGGGGAGAGAGGGGGAGGAGGTGGTGCTACTTATACAACTCTACTAGGGGGAAGAGAGGAGCGAGGGGAGAGAGGAGGGAGGAGATGGTGCTACTTATACAACCTCAACTAGGGGGAAGAGAGGAGCGAGGGGAGAGAGGGAGGAGATGTGTGCTACTGATACAACCTCTACTAGGGAAGAGAGGAGCGAGGGGGAGAGAGGGGGAGGAGGTGGTGCTACTGATACAACCTCTACTAGGGGAAGAGAGGAGCGAGGGGGAGAGAGGGGAGGAGGTGGTGCTACTTATACAACCTCTACTAGGGGGAAGAGAGGAGCGAGGGGGAGAGAGGGAGGAGATGGTGCTACTTATACAACCTCTACTATGGGAAGAGAGGAGCGAGGGGGAGAGAGGGGGAGGAGTGGTGCTACTGATACAACCTCTACTAGGGAGAGAGGAGTGAGGGAGAGGGAGGAGGGTGGTGCTACTGATACAAACTCTACTAGGGAAGAGAGGAGCGAGGGGAGAGAGGGGGAGGAGGTGCTACTGATACAACCTCTACTAGGGAAGAGAGAGAGCGAGGGGGAGAGAGGGGGAGGAGGTGGTGCTACTTATACAACCTCTACTAGGGGGAAGAGAGGAGCGAGGGGGAGAGAGGGGAGGAGGTGGTGCTACTTATACAACCTCAACTAGGGAAGAAGAGGAGCGAGGGGGAGAGAGGGGGAGGAGGTGTGCTACTTATACAACTCAACTGGGGAAGAGAGGAGCGAGGGGGAGAGAGGGGGAGGAGGTGGTCTACTTAACAACCTCTACTAGGGGAAGAGAGGAGTGAGAGGGTGAGGAGGTGGTGCTACTTATACAACCTCTACTAGGGAAGAGAGGAGCGAGGGGAGAGAGGGGGGAGAGATGTGCTACTGATACAACCTCTACTAGGGGGAGAGAGGAGCGAGGGGGAGAGGGGGGGGGGTGGTGCTACTGATACAAACTCTACTAGGAAGAGAGGAGCGAGGGGGAGAGAGGGGAGGAGGTGGTGCTACTGATACAACCTCAACTAGGGGGAAGATAGGAGCGAGGGGGAGAGAGGGGAGGAGGTGGTGCTACTTATACAACCTCTACTAGGGGAAAGAGGAGCGAGGGGGGAGAGAGGGGGAGGAGGTGGTGCTACTGATACAACCTCAACTAGGGGGAAGATAGAGCGAGGGGGGAGAAGGGAGGAGATGGTGCTACTTATACAACCTCTACTAGGGGAAGAGAGGAGCGAGGGGGGAGAGGGAGGAGGTGGTGCTACTGATACAACCTCTACAGGGGAAGAGAGGACGAGGGGAGAGAGGGGAGGAGTGTGCTACTGATACAACCTCAACTAGGGGAAGATAGGAGCGAGGGAGAGAAGGTGAGGAGATGGTGCTACTTATACAACCTCTACTAGGGGAAGAGAGGAGCGAGGGGAGAGAGGAGAGATGGTGCTACTTATACAACCTCTACTAGGGGAAGAGAGAGCGAGGGGGAGAGAAGGGGGAGGAGTGGTGCTACTTATACAACCTCAACTAGGGGAAGAGAGAGGAGAGCGAGGGGAGAGAGGGGAGGAGATGGTGCTACTTATACAAACTCTACTAGGGGGAAGAGAGGAGCGAGGGGAGAGGGGAGGAAGGTGGTGCTACTGATACAACCTCTACTAGGGGGAAGAGAGGACGAGGGGGAGAGGGGGAGGAGTGGTCTACTGATACAACCTCTACTAGGGGAAGAAGAGGAGCGGGGGGAGAGAGGGAGGAGGTGGTGCTACTTATACAACCTCTACTAGGGAGAGAGGAGAGAGGGGAGAGAGGGGGAGATGGTTACTGATACAACCTCTACTAGGGGAAGAGAGGAGCGAGGGGGAGAGAGGGGGTGGGGGGAGAGATGTGCTACTGATACACCTCTACTAGGGGAGAAGAGAGGAGCGAGGGGGAGAGAGGGTGGGGGGAGGAGATGGTGCTACTGATAACACCTCTACTAGGGGAGAGAGGAGCGAGGGGGAGAGGGGGGGGGGGAGGAATGGTGCTACTGATACAACCTCTACTAGGGGGAGAGAGGAGCGGAGGGAGAGAGGGGGGAGATGGTGCTACTGATACAACCTCTACTAGGGGGAGAGAGGAGCGAGGGGAGAGGGGGAGAGTGGTGCTACTGATACAACCTCTACTAGGGGAGAGAGAGCGAGGGGGGAGGGGGAGAGATGTGCTACTGATACAACCTCTACGAGGGAGAAGAGAGAGGGGGAGAGGGGGAGATGGTGCTACTGATACAACCTCTACTAGGGGAAGAGAGGAGAGAGGGAGAGGGGGGGAGGAGATGTGCTACTGATACAACCTCTACTAGGGGGAGAGAGGAGAGAGGGAGAGAGGGGGGAGATGGTGCTACTGATACAACCTCTACTAGGGAAGAGAGGAGAGAGGGGGAGAGGGGGGAGGAGATGGTGCTACTGATACAACCTCTACTAGGGGGAGAGAGGAGCGAGGGGGAGAGGGGGGGGAGGTGGTATATTAGGTGGCTTTCAATACAGAGATGGAACGCACTTCTCATCGTAGTATTGGTTGGGGTCCATGTTGGAGCTGAGAGGCTGATCATTGCTTCTCACACTGAGAGAGAATTGTGATACAATACAAACAGAATGGCACAGGGTACATGATCACTGGCTAGGTCGGCACTCAGCAGGTCTTCTCTTTTTTCACATGGAAAAATATTGAACTAAAACCAAAAGACAAGACTAAATAAAAACATTAATGCCAAAGAATATATTAATCCCAAAAATGGAACCAAAACCAAAATAATAAATGATATTTCCCTCCTGTGATAGCTTTCTTGGCGTGACTTCTAATCTCGACTGTTCCAAGTGGTTTTTCATTAAAATGTGTGTCAAGACTAATTTCGAGGCAAATGAATACAGATGTCAGGATGCCATCAAATCCCATCGTGCCCCATAATGAGATAACAGCTTTAGTCAAAGCATTAACGCTATTGAAAAATGAGATTAGTTCAATGGAATGTGGATACGGGTCTGGAACCGTGGAACGAGGGCTTGCGGGAGGAGAGGCACGGGGGAGGAGAGAGAGGATGAGTGGAGAGAGAGGATGAGGAGGAGAGAGAGGACGGGGGGAGGAGAGAGAGGCACGGGAGGAGAGAGAGAGCACGGGAGGAGAGAAGAGATGAGGGGAGAGAAGACGGGGAGAGGAGAGAGAGGATGAGGAGAGAGAGAGGCACGGGGAGGAGGAGAGAAGAGGATGAGGAGGAGAGAGAGGCACGGGAGGAGGAGAGAGAGGATGAGGTGGAGAGAGAGGGGCACGGGGAGAGAGGAGAGAGAGGATGAGGTAGAGAGAGAGGATGAGGAGACGAGAGAATGAGGAGAGAGAGAGAGGATGAGTAAGAGAAGAAGAGGCTATGAGGAGTAAAAGAAGAGACGGTGAAGAGGATGAGTAGAGAGAGGATGAGGAGGAGAGAGAGAGAGGAGCTCCAGCATCAGACTATGAGACCTGCACTGCCAAATCACAAATCTGTTTCCAACGTGGGTATTAATTATCAAACTGAAGCCGCTGGTGCATATTGATTCATCGGGCGCAACACGTTTGTATTATCTCCTATTAAGCAGGAAAAAAGCAGAGATTATGGGAGCCTTCAGGGGCGTCTTATGAATTCTTTGAGACTATTAAGCCACGTCATGGACTTTGGAGCAAAAAGACAGGGCTCCCAATAGTGTTCTCTAGATGCTCCTTATGTGGACTAAAACGCATCCTTAAGCTCCAAATTCAATTATTGTGGGTGCCTGTTACAATTACCTTGAAGAATGACATGGCCCTGTATAAACTTGGTATTCACTTATTATGTCTCTCTCTGTCTCTCTCTGTGTGTGTGTGTCTGTATGCACCCATATGTATGTGAACAGAAGCTTAAATGCAGATGCATTAATTTAAACGGAGCATCATGCTGTTGTATGTATGTATGCTGTGTTGTGCTGTGTTGTGCTGTGTTGTGTTGTGTCATGCTGTCTAAGTGAGGTTAAGCTTCCCTGTCCCCTCCATTGACCGGCTCTCACCAGCGGAGCTAAACACTCTAATGGTTGTCACCCCCATTGACCTCTGCCCTTATTTGGACATAACAGGAAATGAACCCGGAAGTAAGCCAAGTATCCATGACGGCTCAGTCTTCGCAGTTGCCTGGTATTGGCCTTTATCTAATGACAAACACATTAAATAGACCCAAAAGAAGGAAAACAACAAGATACGCATCCACTTCAGTGAATGGGTAATCAAATCATATTAACCTACCACAGTCCAAATGGAAGGAAGGATTCCATTATCACCTAACATCAAATACAATCATTTTCAAATACAACCAAAAGCCAATATCTGTGGTGTATGTAAAATCCTATGACATCTCAAGTGCCTCGCCTCGAGATTCTTTAGTCAGTGTGACCAGGGAGAGAAAGGTGTAGCTATCAGAATAACCATGTTAGTCAGTGTGACCAGGGAGAGAAAGGTGTAGCTATCAGAATAACATGTTAGTTCAGTGTGACAGGGAGAGAAAGGTGTAGTATCAGAATAACATGTTAGTCAGTGTGACCAGGGAGAGAAAGGTGTAGCTATCAGAATAACCATGTTAGTCAGTGTGACCAGGGAGAGAGAGAGAGGTGTAGCTATCAGAATAACCATGTTAGTCAGTGTGACCAGGGAGAGAAAGGTGTAGCTATCAGAATACCATGTTAGTCAGTGTGACCAGGGAGAGAAGGTGTAGCTATCAGAATAACCATGTTAGTCAGTTTGACCAGGGAGAGAAAGGTGTAGCTATCAGAATAACCATGTTAGTCAGTGTGACCAGGGAGAGAAAGGTGTAGCTATCAGAATAACCATGTTAGTCAGTGTGACAAGGGAGAGAAGGTGTAGCTATCAGAATAACTGTTAGTCAGTGTGACAGGAGAGAGAGAGGTGTAGCTATCGAATAACCGTTTAGTCGGTGTGCAGGAGAGAAAGGTGTAGCTATCAGAATAACCATGTTAGTCAGTGTGGACCAGGGAGAGAAAGGTGTAGCTATCAGAATAACCATGTTAGTCAGTGTGACCAGGGAGAGAAAGGTGTAGCTATCAGAATAACCATGTTTAGTCGTGTGACCAGGGAGAGAAGTGTAGCTATCAGAATAACATGTTAGTCAGTGTGACCAGGGAGAGAAAGGTGTAGCTATCAGAATAACCATGTTAGTCAGTGTGACCAGGGAGAAGAAGGTGTAGCTATCAGAATAACCATGTTAGCGTGTGACCAGTGAGAGAGAGGTGTAGCTATCAGAATAACCATGTTAGTCAGTGTGACCAGGGAGAGAAAGGTGTAGCTATCAGAATAACCATGTTAGTCAGTGTGACCAGGGAGAGAAAGGTGTAGCTATCAGAATAACATGTTAGTCAGTGTGACCAGGGGAGAAAGGTGTAGCTATCAGAATAACCATGTTAGTCAGTGTGACCAGGGAGAGAAAGGTGTAGCTATCAGAATAACCATGTTAGTCAGTGTGACAGGGAGAGAAAGGTGTAGTATAGAATAACCGTGTTAGTCAGTGTGACCAGGAGAGAAAGGTGTAGCTATCAGAATAACCATGTTAGTCAGTGTGCCAGGGAGAGAGGTGTAGCTATCAGAATAACATGTTGTCAGTGTGACCAGGAGAGAAGGTGTAGCTATCAGAATAACCTGTTAGTCAGTGTGACCAGGAGAGAAGGTGTAGCTATCAGAATAACCAGTTAGTCAGTGTGACCAGGGAGAGAAAGGTGTAGCTATCAGAATAATGTAGTCGTGTACCAGGGAGAAAGTGTAGCTATCAGAATAACCGTGTTAGTCAGTGTGCCAGGGAGAGAAAGGTGTAGCTATAGAATAACCATGTTAGTCGTGTGACCAGGAGAGAAAGGTGTAGTATCAGAATAACCATGTTAGTCAGTGTGACCAATGTAGCTATCCTACATCCACTATGCTACATAGATGCCTCCACAGTATAATGAGTCCCCAACAGTCAGACACCCATTTCACACATGGATGGAGCGGTGATGGGAAACATATGTTGGTATTGATATATAATTATGAGCATCGAGTTCTACTTCCTGTAAGTCATATGAAATGACATCATAGAAGGCTGTAAGATGGTGTTGAGAGAGAGAGAGATAGAGAGAGAGAGAGAGAGAGAGAGAAGAGAGAGAGAGAGAGAGAGAGAGAGAGAATCTGCTGACTGCACTCAATCATCACCTGATTATGCAACGAGAACAGAACACAGTGCTCACTCATTGTCTGTCTGCAACGTGTGTGTGTGTGTGTGTGTGTGTTTGTGTGTGTGTGTGTGTGTGTGTGTGTGTGTGTGTGTGAGAGAGAGTGTGTGTGTGTGTGTGTGTGACATTTTTTCTTCATCTTCATCTTCCTCTCCTCACAAACACATCCTCCTCTTCCTCTTCCGCTTCTTCTCCTCTTGCACATTCACTTTTTCTGTTTTCTGTTCCTCCAGACTGACAGTACTGTGGTGTATGTGTTCTGTGATGATAATGAAGATAATAGGTACTGTAAGGTATTGGGTTGAGGAATCTACAAGAGGACGCTGCAGTGGATAGCTGCCGACTTACCAATTCTGCTATTTTTTAAAAATGTTTTTACATTGACCTTAACTTTTATTGTACATAATATTTCCGCCATCATTTCCTATGACAACTTCTGGACATCAGAACAGCGATCACTAACCTCAATGTGGATTTCTACTTCAACAAGGCAGAAGCTGTGGATGTAGTGCTGAATCCAGACCAGGCCCTAATCCCCGGCACAAGAGAGGCAGACGAGCGGGCTCCCTGACGAGACTACGCCGGCAAGTTCATTTTTATTTGATTCATTTATTTAACCTTTGTTGAACTAGGCAAGTCAGTTAAGAACAAATTCTTATTTACAATGACAGCCTAGGAACAGTGGGTTAACTGCCTTGTTCAGGGGCAGAACGACAGATTTTTACCTTGTCAGCTCAGGGATTCAATCTAGCAACCTTTCGGTTACTGGCCCAACGCTCTAARCACTAGGCTACCTGCCGAGTTAATAAACTGCCTCTACCCTCCGTTCTATTGGTGAACGTACAATCACTGGAGAACAAACTGGACGAGCTCCAATCGAGACTATCCTATCAATGGGACCTGAAGACCTGTAATATCCTATGTTTCTCTGAGTCGTGGTTGAACAAGGACATGGATAATATACATCTAGCTGGTTTGTCTATAAATCGRCAAGGCCGAACGGCAGCTTAGGGTAAGGTTAAGGAAGGAGGTTCTTTGTTAAAAACAGCTGGTGCGCGACCTCTAATGTTAAGTACACAGTAAGTCTCAAGGTTTTGCTCGTCTGAGCTAGAATACCTTTAACACTTTTTTGGTTACTACATGATTCCATATGTGTTATTTCATAGTTTTGAGGTCTTCACTATTATTATACAATGTAGAAAATAGTAAAAAATAAATTACTGTAGCTGAGTACTATGGCTGTCTCCAAACTTTTGACTGGTACTGTATATTTTTCAGGGCTGTCTATTTACCACCACAAACCGATGCTGGCAATAAGACGCACTCGACGAGCTGTATAGGGCCATAAGCAAACAAGAAAATGCACATCTAGAGGCGGTGCTCCTAGTGGCCGTTCATTTTAATACAGGGAAACTAAAATCCATCTTACCTKATTTTTACCAGCATGTCACCTGTGCAACTACAGGTGAAAAAACTATAGAACAGCTTTTGCACCATACACAAAAACGCAAACAAAGCTCTACCTCACCCTCCATTTGGTAAATCTGACCATAACTCTATCCTCCTGATTCCAGCTTACAAGCAAAACAGGAAGTACCAGTGATGCGCTCAATACGGAAGTGGTCTGATGAAGCGGATACTAAGCTACAGAACTGTTTCACTAGCACAGACTGGAATATTTTCCGAGCTTCATTAATAAGTGCGTCGACGACGTCATATTTAAAAAAAAAACTTTTTTTAATTTAACTAGGCAAGTCAGTTAAGAACAAATTCTTATTTACAATGACGGCCTACACCGGCCAAACCCGGACGACACTGGGCCAATTGTGCGCCAACCTATGGGACTCCCCATCATGGCCAGTTGTGATACAGCCTGGATTTGAACCAGGGTGTCTGTAATGACACTTCTAGCAGTGAGATGCAGTGCCTTAGACCGCTGCACCACTTGGGAGCCCAACCAGAAGTATCCCAACCAGGAGTAATGGATTACATCCACACTGAGCTAAAGGCTAGAGCTGCCGCTTTCAAGGAGCGGGACACTAATTTGGATGCTTATAAGAAATCACGCTATGACCTCCGGCAAGCCATCTAACAGTCAACATGTCAATACAGGACTACTACACTCTAACGGCTCTAACGCTCATCAGATGTGGAAGGGCTTGCAAACTGTCACAGATTACAAAGAGAAACCCAGCCACTGCTCAATGATGCGAGCCTACCAGACAAGTTAAATTCCTTCTATGCTCGCTTTGAGGCAAGCAACACTGAACCATGCATGAGAGTACCAGCTGTTCTGGATGACTGTGTGATCTCAGTTTCCATAACATTCACAAGGCCGTGGGTGCAGACGGATTACCAGGATGCATACTCAGAGCATGCGCCGACCAGCTGGCAAGTGTCTTCACTGACATTTTCATCCTCTCCCTGACCCAGTCTGTAATCCCTACATGTTTCAAGCAGACCACCCTAGTCCCTAGTCCCTATGCCCAAGAACGCCAGGGTAATCTGTCTAAATAACTATCACCCATAGCAGTCACATCTGTAGCCATGAAGTGCTTTGAAAGGCTGGTCGTGGCTCACATCAACACCATCATCCCAGATACCCTGGCCCCACTCCAATTCGCATACCGCCCCAACAGATCCACAGATGACACAATCTCTATTACACTCCACACTGCCCTCTCCCACATGGACAAGAGGAACACCTACAAGAGAGTGCTGTTCATTGACTACAGCTCAGCGTTCAACACCATAGTGACCTCCAAGCTCATCACTAAGCTCAGGACCCTGGGACTGAACACCTCCCTCTACAACTGGATCTTGGACTTCCTGACGGGCCGCCCCAGGTGGTGAGGGTAGGCAACAACACATCCGCCACGCTGACCCTCAACACGGGGGCCTCTCAAGGGTGAGTGCTAAATCCCTCCTCTACTCCCTGTTCACCCACGACTGCGTGGCCGCGCATGACTCCAACACCATCATTAAAGCTGTTGACGACACAATTGTGGTTGGCCCGATCACTGAGACAGCATATAGGAGACAGCATATAGGAAGGAGGTCAGTGACCTGGCAGTGCGGTGCCAGGACAACGACCTCTCCTTCAACGTCAGAAAAACAAAGGAGCTGATCGTGGACAACAGGAAACGGAGGGCCGAGCACACCTCCATCCACATCGACGGGCCTATAGTGGAGCAGGTCGAGAGCTTCAAGTTCGTCAGTGTCCACATTACTAAGGAATTATCATCGTCCACATATACTAACACGACAACACCTCTTCCCCCTCAGGAGGCTGAAAAGATTCGGCATGGGCCCTCAGATCTTCAAAAGGTTCTACAGCTGCACCATTGAGGGCATCTTGACTGGCTGCATCACCGCTTAGTATGGCAACTGCAATTGGCATCATACTGCAAGGCYCTACAGAGGSTAGTYCGTACGGKCCAGTACATCACTGGGGCCGAGCTCCCTGCCATCCAGTACCTCTATACCAGGCGGGGTCAGAGGAAGGCCCTAAAAATTGTCAAAGACTCCAGCCACCCAAGTCATAGACTGTTCTCTCTGCTACCGCACAGCAAGCGGTACCAATGCACCAAGTCTGGAACCAACACCTTCTACCCCCAAGCCAGAAGACACTAAAAGGTT
Organism: Salvelinus sp. IW2-2015; assembly: GCF_002910315.2. Lineage (NCBI taxonomy): Eukaryota > Metazoa > Chordata > Actinopteri > Salmoniformes > Salmonidae > Salvelinus > Salvelinus sp. IW2-2015. The sequence continues at coordinate 38,508,929 of NC_036867.1, read as the reverse complement.
AGTTAAATAGTTACTAATAGCTTCTCCTAATATCTGCATTGACTCTTTTTGCACTCTCTCATCAGATAAGCTGCTGCTTACTGTCTATTATCTATCCTGTTARCTAGTTACTTTATCCCTGCCTATATGTACATATGTACCTCAATTACGTCGTACCCCTGCACATCGACTCTGTACTGGTACCCCGTGTATTTAGCCAAGTTATTTTTACTCATTGTGTAATTATTCCTTGTGTTATTATTTTTCTATTATTTCTATATTTTTCTCTCTGCATTGCTGGGAAGGGCTGTTAGTCTATACCTGATGTTTACGAAACGTGACAAATAACATTTGATTTGATAGGCTCTATTAATTTGGCCTTTGAAGATGAACAGTGGAGTGTCTGTAGATGTGGAATGAAAAGCGAGACAAGAGAAACAAAACAATAGAGGGAAACCTGAAAGAGATTAATATGTACAGGAGAGAGGAAGAGAGAGACAGATAGTATAGGTGTGGAGAGAGAGAGAGAGAGCGAGAGAGAGAAAGAGAAAGAGATAGAGAAAGATAGAGCAAGAGAGAGAGAATAGGAGAAAGAGAATCGGAAGGTGGGGGCCGGGGGCCAGGGGAGGGGGAGGTTGGTGGTGAGGAGTGGAGGGGAAGGAGGACGAAATGAGACCACATTTTCTTTGGCAATCTCCCTGTTTCTGCTGCAGGTGCTAGGCCATTTCACTAAAGCAGGCCAGACGAGAATGTCATTAGTTCCTAAGCCCCAGGTGAATTTGCCACTGTTCCACATGATTAACCCAGATAATTGTGTGTTGATAGCGAGCATGGTCGATGGAATAACATTTTCGAGCCCAGATTCCTAAACAAACAGTCAGCAGCGAGCTAGCGAGGGAGCGGTGGCGAGCAGGGGGGAGACGGGAGTCAGAAGGAGCGTGCCACTTGTGATGCTGGCTGCGTTCAGGTGCCAAGGTTGACAGAGAGTAGAAGACACTTCCAGAGGTTTCTAGAAGTACTGGGCAGCATGCAGGGTCAGACAGGGAGAGAAAAGGACTAAGAGTACCAGAACATCAAAGAAAATGTTTTTGCATTTGTTGAGGCATTTTGTACTGTACATTCTTGGCAGTGGGATATTTTTGTGACACTTGGTTTTATATATTTAGCCTTTATTCAAACCAGGCTGTCCCACTGAGATGTCCAAACCAGGCTGTCCCACTGAGATGTCCAAACCAGGCTGTCCCACTGAGATGTCCAAACCAGGCCTGTCCACTGAGATGTCCAAACCAGGCTGTCCCAGCTGAGATGTCCCACAACCAGGCTGTCCCACTGAGATGTCAAACACAGGCTGCCCACTGAGATGTCCAAACCAGGCTGTCCCACTGAGATGTCCAAACCAGGCTGTCCCACTGAGATGTCCAAACCAGGCTGTCCCACTGAGATGTCCAAACTCTTTTTCTATGGTTCCAACTTACACTCGTCACAAATAAGACTGTTATCATATGACAGTGGTGAGTAGCTCTGAAAGTTGCTGAATAGGATTATAAACATGATACCTTCATTATTTGGTTTATCCATTTCCTGGTACAAAGCGCTCTGTCTCATTAGCTTCATCTGGAAGGTGAGAAAAATCACTGGGAACTGAGAGACAACCCCAGTCTGCCGAGTAAACGAAGACAGGAAACAAAGTATCAAGGTGAAATAAAAAACCCAGTATCATCACTGACAACATATTGTTTTTTGCACATTATTACAGTAGTATGACTATATTATTGATGAGCATGAGCAAAAGCTACGAACAATCTGGTTTTCATCATACATATAGCCCTTAGAATATAGCTATATATTATATATGTAGTACGTTTCAGCCTTTCTGAACAGTAATGTAATTTCCTGTCGTACCCTAGGGTTGATGGGAAACACAGTGGTATATACATCCTCCATCCCATTCCCCCTCTCTCCCTCTCCCCTCTCACACCTCTCTCACCTGGTTTGCCCTAGTTAGTCTCATCATTTCACAGAGAAACAACATGGCCCTTGCGCATCTGTTTGAGTCAGATTGTTGAGTAGGCTAAATTAGCTAGCGTAAGTGAAAGTTAAAAAAATTAAAATACAACAAAATATCTCTCACACTTTCTGCTGCTTCTCTCCTTAATTGTTGAAAGAAATTAATTCCACTGGCAGTGCTAGCTAAGCTGTAGCTTTTCTTTCAGTTCTAGATTGAATTCTTTCTGACCTCCTTTGAATTGGATGGACAAATCATGTCAGGATCAGATGGCAAAAAGCTCCGAATAGGGTTGGGAGGACGTCCCTCAGAAGCTGTTCGTTAGTCCAGATTGTTGAGGTAGGCTAAATAGCTAGCCGTAAGTGAAAGTTAAAAAAATTAAATACAAACAAAATATCTCTCACACTTTCTGCTGCTTCCTTAATTGGTTGAAGAAATTAATTTCCAGCTGCCAGTGCTAGCTAGCCTGTAGCTTATTTTTCAGTTCTAGATGAATTCTCTGATCCTTTGATTGGATGGACAACATGTCAGATCATGATGCAAAAGCTCCGATAGGTTGGAGGACGTCCTCCAGAAGTCGTCATAATTACTGTGTAAGTCTATGGAAGGGGGTGAGAACCATGAGCCTCCTAGGTTTTGTATTGAAGTCAATACACCCAAAGGAGGACGGAAAATAGCTGCCGGGTTAGGGTTAGGGTTAGGGTTAGGGTTAACTACCTGCCCCCCAGGACACCTATAGCACCCGATGTCACAGGAAGGCCAAAAAGATCATCAAGGACAACAACCACCCGAGCCACTGCCTGTTCACCCCGCTATCATCCAGAAGGTGAGGACAGTACAGATGCATCAAAGCTGGGACCGAGAGACTGAAAAACAGCTTCTATCTCAAGGCCATCAGACTGTTAAATAGCCATCACTAGCACCTTAGAGGTTGCTGCCCTATATATATAGACTTGAAATCACTGGCCACTTTAATAATGGAACACTAGTCACTTTATAATGTGTATATATTTTCCATTACTCATCTCATATGTATATACTGTATTCTATTCTATTCTACTGTATTTTAGTCTATTCCGCTCCGACATTGCTCGTTCAAATATTTATATATTCTTAATTCTATTCATTTACTTTAGATTTGTGTGTATTGTGTGTATTGTTGTGAAATTGTTAGATATTGCTTGTTAGATATTACTGCACTGTTGGAGCTAGAAACACAAATGTATGTGACTAATATGATTTGATTTGATTTTGAGGCTACTTTAAACCTTAATTTTAATCAGTTATTTGGTGACGTGAATATATTTAGTATAGTTTTATCTAAAAATTATAACTTTTCAATGTTTCACTACTTTAATTTGTATGAAATTCATTGAGTAGGATGGTCCTTCCCTTCCTCCTCTGAGGAGCCTCCACTGCTTTATCGTTAGTTCTCCTAACCTGCAATGTAATCTCTCCTAACCTTTGTTGTTATGATGCAACAAGCAGCCTGGTCTCAAAGAAAGACGCATAATACTAGACATCCTGCAAGATGTATGATATGTTACATCATCCAATTCATATGATATTGTGTGACCGCTATTCTGTTCGTAACGTAACATCTCATACTAAATGGAGGGATACGAATGTACATCCTAAATCATACGAATTGCCCTGAGGCCGGGTTGTGCCCTTTTTGGAGCCCAACATGGAACTATATCAACAAAACAAGAAGAGAAAAGAGGCCCCGTTCAGCATGGTGCAATGTTACAGTGTGTTGAAACAGAACTGTATTGTGTGGTATAGAACACATCTGATTCTCAACAGGCAACGTTTTGAACAATTCTCCTGACTGAATAGAATCCTGGGCTGGAAGACAAACTCTAGCATGGGATCCAAGATGGATGCTTTTATTAGTCAATTGAGAGTATATTGGCATCCAAGCCATCTCTGGTTCCAACAGTTTCTCCACMCTACAGTATGTTGTTAGAGACATAACACAAGTCGTTATGCTGTTAACGACAGGTTTAAAACTGATTACAAACATCTCGGCTTCGAGGGAACAAAACAACAGATGCCTTATGTGTTAAAACAGGGATCTAACACTATTGATGTTGTTTGTTAAATGTTTTAGTTTTTTTACGATGACTTAAAACAGAGACTTACAGTACGTTGTTGGGCTGAGACTGGAGAACACTCGGTCTCAGAACGCTCTCTCCAAGGCTTGGTGGGGTGAATGTATAAAACAGCATCAAAGAGGGCGGCAAACTCTATATCTCCTGCTCTGTTCTCGCTGCCTCTAAGGAGAGAGGGAGCGAGTCGACAGCCAGCCAATCCCCCTGGTGCATTCTGGGAGTTCAACCTGGCAGAAGAAATTAACGGCGGCGCTAAGTGAAAGGGATAATCCCTCCCTCGTTCCACAGAGGAGCGCTAGCTGCATGCCAGCTGGATCCAACCACTGATCCCTGTGTTTTCCGATTCCCTGTTCCAGGTTTATTTATTAAGAGGATAAGCTGCTCTATGTAGACAGSCCAGAAAGGGGTCTGAAGCAGGGCGGAAGCCYTTCCCACATGCAAGGGGTCGACACTCTCTCAGAGCTCTCACYCTGTCCTGCCYTTGGCTTCCGGCCCAGGCTAATTCARCTCCATCGACCTGAGCAGGGGCCAGGTGTGTGGTTKATGTGAGGTGGGTACACTGGAGGGCCACTGATAKAACATACCTGCTTTCTYTACCCCCTTTAAAAGAGTTGACCTGGAAAACCCGGAAGATGTTTCACAGATACCAGATACCCACTTTTGAATGGCCACACAGACGATGGATGCCAATAGCACAAGATGTGTTCTGTCATCATCTAAAATGCATCAAATAGGTTTCATTATTCATGTGTTTCTGAACCCATTATGGGTCTCTTTACCAACACGGTTCCGCTATAAGGCGATGCCATCCAAAGACATGAACACTTGAACAGTCTATCTATCCATGTCTGTTCTTCACCATTACCATCAGCAGGAAATCATTAATATAAAAACATGTTTTGCCTTACTTTGACAAACTTTTCCAAGACGTTTCTCTTTCTTATTCAAAATAGGCTAATAATTCCATAGAAATTGTGTGTAAATAACGAATCATTATGGAAACAGTAATATTTTTTGATTTCAAATACATATTCATGGTGTGAAACAAGCCCAAATGGATCCTGCATCATTTCCTTCTGTAGACACAGAGAGAAGCATCTTAGATTTGCTRATGCATAAGCAACCATGATCACCAGCCTGAAGCCATGCTCATTTGCATAGTAGTGTAATAACATTATTCTTAATGTTGTATGACAAGTTTGATTCTTCTTTAGTCGTAATTAATTTAGTTTTCCCGTTTTGACTTGTGTTATGTTTTGACTGTTCTGTGTCCTACCAGAACTAAGATACGGCTGCATTGCCCTCCAAGTACTGTTTCACTGCAAGGTCGACATGGGACATGCAGGTATGGAAGAAGCTGCATCTTTCCATTTTTGTCTATTGTCCCCCTGTCCCCTCTTTTATCCCCCTAGTCCTCCCCATCCCCCTTTCCCTCCCTTCCTCACCATCCCTCCCTTCCTCACCGTCCTCCCCATCCCTCCTTTCCTCCCTTCCTCCGTCCTTCCATCGCTCCCCTTTCCTGCCTGTCCTCCCCCATCCGTCCTTTCCTCCTGTCCTCCCCATCCCTCACTTTCCCTCCCTTCCTCACCATCCTCCCTTCCTCCTGTCCTCCCCATCCATCCTTTCCCCTCCCTTCCTTCGTCCTCACCATCCCTCCCTTCCATCGCTGTTCCTCCCCATCCCTCCTTTCCTCCTGTCCTCCCATCCCTCCTTCCCTCCCTTCCTCTCTGTCCTCCTATCCCTCCTTCCCTCTCTTCCTCCTCTCCTCCTCACCCTCCTTTCCCTCCTTTCCTCCTGGGCCTCACCAATCCATCCCTTCCTCTGTCCTCCCCAGCCTCCTTTACCCCCTTTCCTCCTGTCCTCCCCATCCTCCTTTCCCTCCTTTCCGCCTGCCTCACCATCCCTCCCTTCTTCCCTGTCCCTCACTATGCCCTGCCCTTTCTCCCATCCGCTCCATCACTCCATTCCCTCTTCCCGCCCGGTCCTCCACCATCCCTCCCTTCCTCCTGTCCTCCCCATGCCCCTTCATTCCCTCGTTCCCCCTGTCTGAAGAGTGTCCCAGGCTACGAGTGGCTTCATGGATTCATTCCAGGACAAGGAGAGATAAGAGAACAAACCAATGATGGTGAGAGAAAGATGTGAGAGAAGGAGATGAGAAAGAAGAGAGAGGAGAGCGAAAAGAGAGAAGGAGAAGGAGAAAGGGAGAGAGGAGAGAAGAGAGGAGAGAGAGAGAGAGAGAGACGCAGAGAAAAGAGAGAGAGGAGAGAGAGACAGAGAAAGAGAAAGAAGAGAGAGGAGAGCGATAAGAGAGAGGAGGGAAAAGGAAGAGAGAGAGAAAGAGGAGAAGAGAGAGAAGAAGAGAGAGGAGAGCGGAAAGAGAAGAGGATGAGAGGAGAAAGGACGAGAGAGGAGAGAGAAGAGGAGAGAGAAGAAGAGAGACAGAGAAAGAAG
>NC_036867.1:38492408-38500439 GCF_002910315.2 Salvelinus sp. IW2-2015 | reverse complement strand
CACACAAAAACAACACTAGACACTATGGAACACTAAGCTTTTACTATCTAATCCTGGAATATACAAGGTCTGAGGTCATCTGCCTTTGGCCTAAAGAGCAGGAACACAGACTTCGTCAAAGAAAGAAATATAAACATTGTCATCCTACAAGAAATATGGTATAAAGGAGATTGACCCACTGGTTGCCCTCTAGGTTACAGAGAGCTGGTAGTCCCATCCAGCAAACTACCAGGTGTGAAACAGGGAAGAGACTCAGGGGGTATGCTAATTTGGTATAGAGCAGACCTAACCCACTCTATTAAATTAGTCAAAACAGGAACATTTTACATCTGGCTAGAAATTAACATGGAAAATATCTCAACAGAGGAAAATGTCCTCATGTGTGCTACCTACATCCCCCCAATAGAATCCCCATTATTTAGCGATGACAGCTTCTCTATCATAGAGGGGCCCAGGGACATGTTTCCAGGCATAGGGACATGTACTAGTCTGTGGCGACCTAAATGCCAGAACTGGACAAGAACCTGAAACTCTCGTCACACAGGGGGACAAACACCTACCTGGAAGTGACAGTATTCCCTACCAAATATGCCCCACTAGACACAACTATGACAAAGAACCAGCCAAAATGGGTCACAACTCCTGCAGCTCTGTCACATGCTGGGTCTGTACATAGTCAACGGTAGACTTTGAGGAGACTCCTATGGTAGTGTCACACCTGCTCCTGCTTCCCCTCTCTGGCGCTCGAGGGCGCCAGGCTGCCCTTCATTACGCACACCTGTCACCATCATTACGCCCATCTGCMCTCATTGGACTCACCTGGACTCCTTCACGTTGTTYATTGCCRTCTCTATATCTGTCTGTTCCTCAGTTTTGTTCCTCYTGTCAGCATTATTGTCGTAATGTCATTTTGTTKCCKCRYRCCAGACGCTGTTCTTGTTWGGTTTGATGTCCGTTTTCCATTAAATGTTCACTCCCTGTACTTGCTTCTCGTCTCCAGCGTCAGTCTTTCCAGGTAGGTACACCTACAGCTCATCCCTTGGCAGTAGTACTGTAGATGACTTTATCACTGACCTCGAGTCTCTCAGAGCGTTCACAGTCAGCCCACTGACACCTCTATCAGATCACAGCAAAATCACAGTCTGCCTGAACAGAGCAATACTCAATCATGAGGCATCAAAGCCAAAGAAACTGCACAATATGAAGAAATGCTATAAATGGAAGGAAGGTAGTGTAGAAACCTACCAAAGAACAAATAGGCAACAACAAATTCAATCCCTTATAGACAACTTCCTGGACAAAACCTTTCACTGAAATAGTGAAGGTGTAAACTTGGCAGTAGAAAGCCTAAACAGTATATTTAACCTTTAGCTTCCCTATCAAATAAAAAAATTCAAGCAGACAACCTAAGAAAATGAACAACAATGACAAATGGTTTGATGAAGAATGTAAAATCCCAAGAAAGAAATTGAGAAACCTATCCAACCAAAAATATAGAGACCCAGAAATCCTGAGTCTACGCCTTCACTATGGTGAATCACTAAAACAATACAGAAATACACTACGGAAAAGGAAGGAACACCATGTCAGAAATCAGCTCAATGTTTTTGAAGAATCCATAGAATCTAACCACTTTGGACACACTAAACAAACAACACAAAGAGTTATCTATCCAAAATGGAGATGTGCGGAAAAACCACTTCTTTAATCTTTTTTGCTCTATAACAAAGAACAATCAGCAAAAACATATACATGATCAATTCCAATACTCAGCTATTATAGACTGCCAGAACCCACTGGATTCTCTGATTAGATTGAATTGAAAGGCTGGTCATGACTCACATCAACAGAATCCTCCCGGACACACTAGACCCACTCCAATTTGCATATCGCCCCAACAGATCCACAGATGACGCAATCTCAACCGCACTCCACACTTGGACAAAAGGAACACCTATGTGAGAATGCTGTTCATTGACTACAGCTCAACATTTAACACCATAGTGCCCATGAAGCTCATCACTAAGCTAAGGACTCTGGGACTAAACACCTCCCTCTGCAACTGGATCCTGGACTTACTGATGGGCCGCCCCCAGGTGGTAAGAGTAGGCAACAACACGTCTGCCACACTGATCCTTAACACTGGGGCCCCTCAGGTGTGTGTACTTAGTCCCCTCCTACATTCCCTGTTCACCCTTGACTGTGTGGCCAAACACGACTCCAACACCATCATTAAGTTTGCTGACGACACAACAGTGGTAGGCCTAATCACCGACAACAATGAGATGGCCTATAGGGAGGAGGTCAGAGAACTGGCAGTGTTGTGCCAGGACAACAACCTCTACCTCAATGTGAGCAAGACAAAGGAGCTGATCGTGGACTACAGGAAAAGGCGGCCCGAACAGGCCCCCATTAACATCGACGGGGCTGTAGTGGAGCGGGTCGAGAGTTTCAAGTTCCTTGGTGGATGTGGTTGGGGCCAGGTCTACATAAGGGTGCAACATAAGGGTGCAACTTTAAAAAAATACCAAAAGCTCTGACGAAGGCCGTGTGGCCTATACGTAAGCTTATTAAATATCGGTGATACTATCAAGAGCAATGTGCGGTTTCCTTTTTCCTTCATTAAGTTCCTTGGTGTCCACATCACCAACGAACTATCATGGTCCAAACATACCAAGACAGTCGTGAAGAGGGCACGACAAAACCTCTTCCCCCTCAGGAGACTGAAAAGATTTGGCACGGGTCCCCAGATCCTCAAAAGGTTCTACAGCTGCACCATCGAGAGCATCCTGACTGTCCTAGGGCTCTGTTCACAAACACAAACAGACTCCAAAGAGCCCCAGGACATCAACACAATGAGACCCAACCAAATCATGAGAAAACAAAAAGATAATTACTTGACATATTGAAAATAATTAACAAAGAAACAGAGCAAACTAGAATGAAATTTGGCCCTAAACAGACAGTACACAGTGGCAGAATATCTGACCACTGTGACTGACCCAAAATTAAGGAAAGCTTTGACTATGTACAGACTCAGTGAGCATAGCCTTGCTATTGAGAATGGTCACCATAGGCAGACCAGGCTCTCAAAATGAAGTGGAAACTGAGCTGCACTTCCTAACCATCTGCCAAGTGTATGACCATATTAGAGACACATATTTCCCTCAGATTACACAGATCCACAAAGAATATGTCATACCTATTGTGTGAAATACCACAATGTGCAATCACAGCKGCAAGATTTGTGACCTGGTGCAAGAACAAACACCATTGTAAATACAACCCATATTTACGTTTATTTATTTTCACGTTTTGTACTTTAACTATTTGCARATTGTCACAACACTATATATAGACATAATATGACATTTGAAATGTCTCTATTCTTTTGTAACAGTAATATTTACTGTTCACTTTTTATTGTTTATTTCACTTTTGTTTATCAATTTAACTTGCTTTGGCAATGTAAACATACAGTATGTTTCCCATGCCAACAAAGCCCCTTGAATTGAATTGAGGGAGAGAAGAGAGGGAGAAAACGAGACGAGAGAGAGAGAGAGAGAGAGAATTAGAGGGAGAAAGAGGAGAGATGAAGAGAAAGAGAGATCCAGATTCAGTCTTCTCTCCTCTCTCCTCTCTCCTCTCTCCTCTCTCCTCTCTCCTCCATGGTTATATACTGAAGGTCTCCGTTCGTTCCACCTGCAAATCGCCTCAGAAACAGAACAGGATTAAACACGCATTATCAAGTAAATGTCAACCATGGCCAAATACAGAGAGTGGTACTATTAAGAATCAGTCCACATGCATGGGTGAACAATGATTAGCTGCTACCTTATCCTCCTGGAGCTGTACACTGTGCAATGCCAAAATACAGTATGGTGCTAATTTAACATTACCTGTGTGAAGAGTCACACTATTGAACAGTACCTCACCAGCAGTGGCAGATTAAGGACGACAATTTTATTTGTATGAGCATGGCCTTATTTCTATTACAGCATATTGGATGACTGTCATTCATATTCCATTCACCCAGTTCAATGTAACAATGATAGGTTTAGGCTACTACATGATACTCAAATTTGCCCTGTACCCATCATGAGGTTGCTTCAACCTAGCCTACAAATGTAGGTGCACAGGTCGAGAGAAAATTGGAGTAATCAAGGTGACACACAGTGACATATTCAATATCGCCTTGCACACTCTTGCAAACGAGAGTTTCTATTGGACAAATTCTGGTAGGTCCAGCCCCATTTTGTTCCGTTTGCTTCCATTTAACAAACGTTTTGCAATAGAATCGGCGGAAGGAATACACCCACAGTTTACTTTCATAGCAGCCACATACAAACAGCATCATCACTTTGCTCGTTGTATGATTCCTTCTCGCATCTACGCGCTCTCCTCCTCTCGCCTTTTCTCTTCGCTTGTGGACTTCAGCGCACAACACAACAGTTGTCTCTGACCAGGCGGAAAAAACTATCCAAGCCAAACATTCATACCATAAACGCCAACCGCTACATCGTTGTCACCGTATTAGCTAACGTTATAGTCAACATAGCTACTAGAACTAACGCGTTAGTAAACTTGCTACAATCACACAGGGCAGTGTGCAGCAAGCAGTTTAGCAGTTACACCGGCGGATCCCGGGGGCAATAAATAAATAAAACCGAAAGCTTACCTTGACTTGGAAGAGTTCCTGTGTTGAATAGCCTTAGCCAGCTAGCTAACATAAATAGCATTCCTCTCTTTTTGAGTCAGGTTGTTGAGTAGGCTAAATTAGCTAGCTGCATTAGGTAGCTAAGTAAGTGAAAGTGATTTAAAAAATATATATATAGCTCTCTCTCTCTGCTGTTTCTCCTTAATTTGTGAAGAAAGGAATTTGTTCAAAACTGTTTAACTATTATCTTTCTCTCTCTGAGTCAACAACTTACCACATTTTATGCACTGCAGTGGAAGCTACAGAAGCTGCACCTTTTGCTTTCAGTACTAGATTCATTCTCTGATCCTTTCATTGGATAGACAACATGTCAGTTCATGATGCAAGAGCTCTGAAAGATTGGAAGATGTCCTCCGGAAGTCGTCATAATTACAGTGTAAGTCTATGGAAGGGGGTGAGAACCATGAGCCTCCTAGGTTATGTATTGAAGTCAATGTACCCAGAGGAGGACGGAAGCTAGCTGTCATTTTACATTTACATTTTAGTCATTTAGCAGACGCTCTTATCCAGAGCGACTTACAGTAGAGTGCATACATTTTATTACATTTTTACATACTGAGACAAGGATATCCCTACCGGCCAAACCCTCCCTACCGGCCAAACCCTCCCTAACCCGGACGACGCTATGCCAATTGTGCGTCGCCCCACGGATCTCCCGGTTGCGGCCGGCTGCGACAGAGCCTGGGCGCGAACCCAGCCCAGCCTGGGCGCGAACCCAGAGACTCTAGACCACTGCGCCACCCGGGAGATCGGGCTATACCATGGTGATACCCTACAGAGTGCTGTTGAGGCTACTGTAGACCTTCATTGCAAAGCAGTGTGTTTTAGTCCGTTTTGGTGACATACATTTACTATAGTTTAATCTAAAAAGGATAACTTTTTCAATGTTTCACTATTTTAATGAAATTCACTGAGAAGGATGATCCTCCCCTTCCTCCTCTAGGAGCCTCCACTGCTCACCAGAAAACATCTCCTCTGCTAAACACGTGGTTGATTTGCCGTAGCATCTGCTGTCTTACTAAGCACCTGAGAAATACAGTTGAGGAGGTGCATGTGTACAGCATGGTACAGCTCTTCCCTGATCCAACATCTGGGGAAGCAGATGACATGTCTCAGATATCTCTCTGAGGAATAAGGCCACCTCTGTTCTGCCCCATATGGTGGGATGACAGAGAGCACTAAGCCACAGAACAGAGCAGTACCGGACAGGATTTCTAAACACATACATTCGGATCTACTAATGACATTGAGCCACCATGAGAGAAAAATGGGGGTTCAATAAAATGTGTCCACCAATTATCTCCAAAAGTGACTATCTCTCTGAGAAGATTCTTGATTTCTTACTGTACACCTTGGTTGGTCCGTGAGTCACTGTGACAAAATATACATTTCATTCCCGAAGACAAGGTGTCCTTCAGGCACAGAAGAGTCCCCTAAGTGACGGCTTCACCAGGCAACCACTCAGAGGAGGGGGGTGAGAGGGGGTTGCCTGGGACAAAGGCCAATTCTCCTTAGTGTTAGCGATAAAAATCCATCTGATTGAAATTGCGTCTGATTATGAGAGAGATAGAGGGAGAGGAGGGAGGAGAGTGGCTTGCACAATCGCTGAGGTGCTCTTTTTCATTCTCCTGTCCTACGCTTCGCCTGATGAAAGCTAATTACACTGTGTAGCGAGGAGGAGAGGAGGAGAGGAGGAGAGGCCACTGTGTTGGTGGAGGAGAGGAAATAGGGGAAAGAAAAGGAGAAAGGGAGAGCAGGGGTTGGGCTAATTGGGGTGTGTGATTACACAGACTGCTGTTGGGAGGATTTAGCCAACAACAGACTCTGCAGCAGGGAACACACTGCTCTGCCATCAGGAGAGAAGGAGTGAAAGGAGCAGGCGATAACACTGATATTTCGCTAATGGTGCCACACACACACACATACACACACACACCTTCAKTCCAGTCACGCTACCAGACAAGACAGTGTTGTAACAGAGGAATCGGGGCAGGATGTTAGCTGTTCCTTGCTGGTCAGGGTTGGAAAGACTAACGCTCTTACTGAATGTGGAAGGATCTAAAAATGGGTTCAATGCTGATTTGTTAATGACCTCTGTGTTTGGCCATCTCAACAGCAGCCAGCCCCAGCCCAGACTAACAGAACAGTATGAGGTAGAACCAGCCCCAGCCCAGACTAACAGAACAGTATGAGGTAGAACCCCGGCCCCAGGCCAGGTTAGAACAGCATAGCGTAGTTGTCATTAGAACAGTAGATTCAGACTGTAAACAATGGACGGAACTGGACAGCAAGTTGAACTGACTCCCAGGTCAACTAAAAGAAAGAGCCCATGAAACTGTCCATGTAGGCTCCAGGACGTTGTCATGATCTGACACCACAATGACCTGCTCTCCAGATCCATGAAGCATCCGTCTTCCCCACTATCTCACTGCTAGATGGGGCATAATATTGATCAGCGGTTCATTCAAAATGTCCCTCCACCCCCCATGTAGCTCTTCTCCCTTCTTCTCTCCTTTTATGTTGCAGAACAAAAGCATAACCCGTGAAAGGCCAGAGACASGGTGAGTTATGGACCATCGATGGTAAAGACAAAACCAAAGGGCTGGTTTGACTAAATGTCACTGGTTATTTACACTAAGAAGAAGTGTCAGTCTTAGAGAAAAGAGAACCTTGTTAAGGTGAAGACATTTATCTAAGCAGTGCTTAATCTCCAGTTAAAAGGGCCTTACGGATCCCTCAACCTCAGTTCATCACTGACCACGTCACCTGTAATACCATGAGGAAAGAGTTATCATGTCCTCAAGAACCACCACCAAATTGGAGGGCGCATTTGCCAGTTATCTGACATTACAAGTACAACTGCTAGGATTGACCAACAACCAATGAAACAATTAAATTGGCACATAATTAAGCAGGCATCAAAAACGAATGTTCATRAGAGATGAAGAAGGGAGAGATGAATATGGATTTTCCCACTTCAGYCCTGTCCAGTGGCCTGTTCTTGGGCCTAATCAGTGTCCCTCCCTGCTATCCCATCAGGCTCTACTGCACCGTGGTCTGTAGAGCCCTCTCGGCCCTTCTCTGTGACCTTCACTATCAAAGCTACAGGTGCTGCACGAGTGGCTTCACATCAAAGCTCCCCCACGTCCTCCTAATGAAACACAATGTTGTTGCTCCAATGTTGTCTTTGAACCTCCCCCTCCTCCCAATCTGGCCCACAAAGGCTCATTTAGCCCCACTTCAGAACTCCACGCAGCGGCGACATCAGCCACGTCCTATCCCTTGTCCCCCCCCCCCCTCCCCATCACAGACCC
>NC_036867.1:38478440-38492383 GCF_002910315.2 Salvelinus sp. IW2-2015 | reverse complement strand
TCTTGAATCAGGCTGCAGCTTTGTTTGGGTGAATTATTACAGCATCGTCAGCTGCTGTTGTTTCTAATCAATTGAAAACCCTGGGCATCGTGATCAAGGTAACTTCTGGATGAGAGCAAACACAGGCGGATCAGAGAGGGAGTGTTATCAGTGCTGGAGGAAGACGTGTGTGTGTGTGTGAGATGGTGGTTAAAGATGATGAAGAGGGGTAGAGGCTAGGGTTAGGGACACCAGAACCATGTACAGATCCATTGCAGTACGTATCCATATTGTCCACAGTGATCCCAGAAGATAATATGAGGGGGGGGGGGGGGGATATAGAAACAACGGGGATAGGGATTGTGGGCTATGTCGCCGCTGGCGTGGAGTTTTCTGAGAGTGGGCTAATGAAAGCGCTTTCATAGATAGGGATGCTCAGCGATTCGGCATGAATGGTCCAGTGCTTTGGTGAGAGGGATTCAAAGACAATAACAAATAATGGAGCAAAAAACATCAATTACATTGTGTTTGTGCATAAGGTTGGGCCATGATTCATGGCAGCTTTGGATCATGTTGAGTAGTGGGGAGCTTTTTTGATTTGTTGAACAAGTATTTCACTCTGATTAAAATATTTAGGCCAAAAGTAGAGCGTGCAAGCAGCCGGTAGCTCTATTTTGATATTGGGTGACATGTAATTGAGGAGTCAGCAAGAGGAAAGGGTCTTGACAACGATATGGGCTTTCTGGTCCACGCGCGGTAGAACGTGGACCCGGACTAAAGACATGTGCAAGTGAGTCATAAAAATACGCTAGACGTGCTATCTGAGTGCAAGTGACAGAGCAAACCTATACACAGAGTATATCATGGAGATAAATGCTCAGCGCGCAATATAGGGACCACTGAATTGTAGGAGTCGCTCTTCAAATCTAAGAAACAGGATTGCATTTCTCCGCGACATTGGAACAAGGTGAGTATCTGTAAAGGTTGTGGAGTGGAAGCAAAAAAATCCAAGCTAATAATCATATTCCTCCCGCTGTCTTCATCTCTTACTACCATCAAACACTTGACTCTTCGATAATGCATTATCGGTTTTTTATATGAATGAATCCCCATTCCCCCTCGAGGTTCTGGAAATTCTGTGCATCTCACATACAATTAAAGACCATTTCGTTTTCATTGGTAATCAAGTGATCCTTATTTGGAGAGCGATTTGCCCAATGAGAATCCCTCACCTAGACTATGTGTACATTTCTAGATATAAAAAATCGGTCAGCATTAAACCTGGCAAATGGCTCCCCCCCAATTTAAACAGTGCGTTCGTTTACAAAGTTAGGTAGTGTGTCACTTGAGGAACATAGGAGGGAATCCAACAATTTCATATTCCTAACAGTATGTCTGAAACTTACTAGCGCAGGTGACATTGATTTGGATTCCATAGGCTCTAAATAGAAGGGAAAAATTACTTAACGAATCGGTTGAGGGATCGGTAAGGCCCTTTTACTGAAAGAATTACGAATAGCCACTGCTCTGCTTAGTAGATAATAAATGTTACAATTCCTAGACACTTAATGGCAAGGGTTTCTGACTTTGCTTTCTTCTAAGACTGACACTTATCCCTTAGTCGCGACTGTGTGTTAGTGACATAAGAACCAGTGAACATTTTTAGTCAAATGACCAGCAACCCTGTTGCGAAATTGTGTTGTCTTTTCCCATCGAGAGTGGGGTCCTAACCTCAACCCCTGTCTCTCGGCCTGTGCACCGGGGTTGAGGGCACGCTTTTTGGTTCTGGTCAAAGCAGCCAGACATTTCAGTAAAGTTGGCACTATTCTAACTGGAAGTAAACAAAGGACGCAGCACTGGGGAGAAGCGTATATCCATGCTGAGGGCAGGAGAGGGACATTATGAGAATTGTGATCCATTGAAATATGGAAAGATCGGTTCGTGATCTAAAGCCATTATTGATTAGAACCAGCCACAAATCATCCTCTCTAGCAGTGAGATAGTGGGAAGACGGAGCTTCATGGATCTGGAGACCAGCCATTGTGGTTCAGAAGCATACAACCCTGGACCGTACAATGAGAGAGGAGCGGATTATCATGGCATGCCTTTCTTTTAGCTTTGACCCCTGGAGCTCAGTTCAACTTCCTGTCCAGTTGCGACCCGAATATTACCATATATGTTCCAATTAGAATCTCCCAGTCCTTCCGGGAACTCTTCTACTTTGGATCCTTATAGAATGTACATACTGCTTAACCCCTTTGGTGTTCCTGTTATGTTTTGTTTTGTGACCTGGCCTGGGGCCGAGGGTTCTACCTTCTGCAAATTAACCTAGTTACCTACTATCTGGGGGTTCTATGGGGTATGGCTTTCTTTATACGCTTGGTAGTGCATACTATGCTGACCTTGGCAATCGTGCTAGCTGGGGCCGTTCTACCTCCAAAGATATACTGCTTTCTTGCTATTTCTCATAGAGAGTTGCGTCTTGGGGCTGAGAGTTGGGCCTGGTTCGTGACCTTTGCAGCCCCTCGTTTCTTGTTTGTGATACGTGCCTGGTTGGAGTTCCAGCTGGCGGCTGTCTCTTACGTGCTATCAACAAATAGTCTTGTTCTGTTTATACATTCCTGGCGTAACTATCTTCTGCGTTGTCAGATCGTGTTATCAGTGGGATTCTAACCTCAGTATTTCTTTGGCTCTCTAGTTTCTGAGGGCTTGGGTAGGGCCCTAATACTTCGCTTCCAAAACAGACATTATTTCAGTCTATTCAATTCACCTATTATTCTTGTTTATTCAGAGCTGGGCTGGGGGGCTGGTGTCTAACGCATACTGTTCTATCTGGGGTGGGGCCGGATCTACCTCATGCTGTCTGTTAGTCTGGGATGGGGGCTGGTTCTACCTCATACTATTCTGTTCGTCTGGGCTGAGGCTGGTTCTACCTCATGCTGTTCTGTTAGTCTGTGGGTGGGCTGGTTCATACCTCATGCGTTCTGTTAGTCGTGGGGCTGGGGGTTCTACCTCATACTGTTCTGTATTAATCGATCCTTTTTGTTATAATGTGTTTCCTCCATTTTTATTGTTCTTTTTTTTGATGGTTAGGCACTTCAGAGCGACGGATGCTGCGGTTTTCTTACGTTCATTACTGTTCTGTTTTGCTATGCTTGTCTGAAGTGGCGGCCACTATAGGTTCAAGACGAGTACCCTCATATTGAGAACCTCAGTTACTATTCAGTGTCTTGCATTTGCTGGGGGGGTGGGTTCTACGTCATAATCGTGATGTCTGTTAGTCTGTCTGAGGGCTGCGGATTTCTTACCTCCACATAGCTTGTTCTTTAGCGTCTGTGAGGAGCTAATCGGGGGTGTTTTCTACCTCATGCTTGTATCTGTTAATGTTTGCTGGGCACTGGGGAGGTAACCAATTGGTTTCCTTATAATCCCCTCATTTAGCTATGTTTATGTATTAAGTCTCAGGGGCTTGTGGGTCTGTTCATACCTACCATGACTTGTATAAAATTTACTAAGCTTAAGGGGCTCGCTAAGGGCTGGGTCTATTGATATTGGACGGGTTCTACCTTCTATCATTTGTATGCCTCAGTCTTGTTTTGCTTTTCTCTTTTTAACATAAAGGCTACTTGGGCTGTGGTTGAAGCTAGGTATCCTAAACTCTTCAGCTTTTACTTGTCTCTTGTTAGGTCTGGGGTAATGACTTGTGGGCGGCTGGTTTCTACCTAGCGAGTGTACTGTATAGATTTACTTGTCTTTAGAGTCTTGGGCACTTGGGGGGGGGTGCGATTGGGTTATCTTACGCTTCTGGGGCTGTCTTCTTTCTGTTAGATTCTGGGCTGGTTGGAGACTGTGCGTTTCTTTACACTTCGGAAATCAGGGCTTGTTTTGTGTTTAGCTACGATTAACGTGTTTCTGGGTCTTTACGCTGTGCTTGGCTGGTTCTACCTTCGGGTGAACATGTTTCTCTAATTACTTGTCTTGTTATTCTCTGGGATTGTGGGGGCGGGCGGTCTCTCTTGCATATTTTACACTCTTAAGTAACTGTTCTTGTGTACAAGTAGAGGCTCGTTTGGATTGGCATGGGGTACAGTGGGAGTTCTAGTAGCCTAGACACAGAGCTGTTTCTTTGCTTAGTTTGCTTGTGGTGGTCAATTGCCTGTGTTGCGATGGAGTTATCTACGATCAGTAACTGTATTTCGTGCTTAGAGGTATCTTTCCCTGGTTCTGGTGATTCTAATTCTTACCATAGGCTGTTCTGATTAGTCTGGGGCTGGGCTGGTCTACCTTCATGCTGTTATTGTCGCTGTTAGTTCTCTGGAAGCTGGGGTCTAGGTTCTACCTCATGGTCTGTAATTCTTGTCCATATATATCTGTAGGCGCGTTTGGGATGCTCGGTTTTTCTACACATCCTATGTCTGCTCCTACTGTTCGGGTGGTTCTGGGTTGCTGGGGGGCTAGGTTCGATAAGCCCCTACAAAGTTGCTGTTGCAGATTCAGTTCAATGCTAAGGTGAGCACGGGGGGGGGGGTTCTGAGGCGTCTCGACAGGTAGACCTATCACATTGATTGAGTTTTGTAACAACTTTTCTCTTCACCTCATTTGCTTAATTCTAGCGGGCAAGTCACGTTCTTGGCCCTGCTGGGGTTCTGCGTAATGTACCCTGCTATTCTGGCTCTGGCACTCTCTGTTAGTTTGGCTTGACGGAGCTGGTATTGCCTTTGCCTTCGCATTTTTCCGCCACATGTTTTCTGTCGGCGACTGAGTCCTTGGGCTGGGGATGAGGTGGGTGGATCGTATCTCATGCTGTTCCTCGGTATAAAGTTCCTGTGGCGTGTGGTCGTTCCGGCCGCTTTGGTTCTCTCCTTAACCATCGGCAATGACTGTTTCTGGTCCTCTAGTCTGGTGGCTGGTGGCTGGTTTTTTCTACCGCTCCCATATGTTTCTGTTAGGTCTTGTCCTGGGCTGGTTCCATCCCTCATTGCTGTTTCTGTGTAGTCTGCTGGCGGCTGGTTCTACCCTCATACTGTTCTGTTAGCGGTCTGGGTTGGGGCTGGTATTCTACCTATTCTAACAACATATGCTGTCTGCTCTAGTACCTTAGGAGCGTGGGGGAGGCTCTCTGGTTTCCTTCACTCCTTCCCATTGCTGTTGCTCCCCAGTTTCACGTCTCGGTGGCGAGGCCTGACGGGGCTAGGCGTGAGTTCTTCGTCATCATCCCCTTTCCTCCATCATGTGGTTCTGGGGTTGGTACTACCAAACGTTTGTCATGCGTTGTTGTTTGTAGTTTCTGGGTGCTGGTTTCTACCTCATAACTGGTTCTTTAATCTGAGCGTTGGTGGGTGCTATGTAGTGCTTTCTTTCCGAAAACGGTGCTTTTACCAATACTCTTCGTCTTCTTGTTAGGGTCTCTTAGGGGAAGGACATTTAGTGGGAGGCTATTGTGGTTCTATTTCTCTGCTGATTCTATCTGGGAGGCTGTTGGGATCTGGTATTCTTCGACCCAATAACTGTTTAGGACTGTTAGGGGTCTGGGCTGGGGCGTTGATTGTTAGGTTACTAACCAGCAATATCTTATTCTTCGTGTGGTAGTCTGGCTGGGCTGGTTGATGCTACCCACCGATGGCGTTCTCTGTTGTCTGGGCTTTTCTAACCTTTATGACTGTATACTGACCCTTACAGGTTTTTGATTTAGTCCTGGTGGCTGGGGTCTCTGAAAGCCCACATAACTGTTACTAACTATGTTGAAGTGTATTAATCCTACTGTGGAATAAAAGTAAGATTGTGACTTCTGCTGTGCTTGTAGCAGTGTTCTCATTTCCAAGTACAATCTTTCAAGGTTGCAATGTTTCTCTTTCTTAAGGACCCAGAGAACATAATAAATTAAAAATAAAAAAAACGTTTTACAATTAAAATCGTTAA
Organism: Salvelinus sp. IW2-2015; assembly: GCF_002910315.2. NCBI lineage: Eukaryota > Metazoa > Chordata > Actinopteri > Salmoniformes > Salmonidae > Salvelinus > Salvelinus sp. IW2-2015. Next base: position 38,486,485 of record NC_036867.1, on the reverse strand, counting down.
TTGAGTTTCTTGTGGAATTTGCTTAGCTGAGGGCGACATTTTCCTGGCATTTCTTACTTTCCGGGCCCGAACCATGGCACTTTAGGATATTTCTCCAGTATCTACATGCCTCAATAACTAGCACTATATCTCTAGCTATTTTTAGTAACATCCCATGTGACAGTTTTAGTACAATTCTTATTTAAAGGATGAGCAATTCGCTGTGGCGCGTTGTCGCTAGTGAGGAGCTGAAGGATATTGTGTTGAATAAATCATAGAACGTTCTGCATCATTGTGTACTACACTCTGAGCTGCTTGGTCTTTGGCGAATGTGATTGTGTGTATCCATATGATTTTGCCAGGTTGGACAATGTGAAAAAAAAATGAATAAACAATTAGATTGATGTAGATAATTGCCACACAATTCTAAAATAGAGGCGCCAAGATAGCGAAGTCACACGATTACATGACACGTATTGTTTAAGGATCTACTTGAAGGCGGGCTTTTATCATGTCAAATGTACCCTTGTGGCTGGTGAGGCTAAGGTGGTTATCACTACTTTATACCACTTAGCCTACATATAGACTCTGTGTATATACTATGTTGCTAAATGCTTATCTGAATGTTAATATAAGTATACATATTAAGTGAATCTGGGGGTAGTGTACAAGAAGTAAAACAAAAATCCACTTATCTTGCCATTCAAGATAAATGGTGTCTGTATCACTCAACCATATATGAACTCTAAACACTTAGTAAAAGCGACTAGTTTTCTTTAAATCAATTATGGTTATTAGCTTACCCCACTCAGTATTCTATTAATCGAGAGCGAGCACACACACACTTCTTGGCACCTTCTTCTTCGCGGGTCGTCTTCCTCGTTCTTGATGTCTCAATGTTAATACCTATAGTAGTCATGTTTGGTTGAGCTTTGTGGTTGTGCTATTTGGTTATGTACTTTCCTGGGCCTATTACTGGACTTAGGCAGTGGAAGACACCAATCTCTCTTCGCATGCAAGTTTTTCCCCTCAAACCCATCGCGTATCATACTAGTATATGTTATTGCGTGGTTCCATAACTTAGAACTTCTGATAATTTGTTAATCTGACCGTTATGCCTTCAATACACACCTGTCTATATGAGAAAGAGACCTGTTCTGGGCTGGGTGTCACCAACTGAAAGGTCTTCTACGGTTCATACTGTTCTTGTTAGTTCCTGTCCTGGGGTGGTTCTAATCTCTAATGGTACACAATGTATCATAGGGGTGCATTCAGAATGTGCAAAGAGATGCTGCGCTATAACCTCGTGGCCTGCGCGCTTACTCTCGTAGATCGGTGGCGTCTAGCTAACGCTGATAACATTAGTACTTATGCAATAAGGCCTCACCTCCGTGCTTATTGTGTTCTTAATGAGTAGGTTGGCACTGGATTTGTTCTTGTTGTGATTCTCTGCTGGGGGCTAATGACTTACATTTGCGTCTTATGCTATCCCTCTTCCTAATCTCTGCCCTATTTTTCGTCTCGATGAGTATCTCTCATGCGGTTTTAAAGTATTCCTAGAGATCGTATGGGGGACGCGGTGCCGTAGAAGAGTATTCCTAACTCGCTACATTATGATTCATAGCATCTGGTAAATCCCTGGTTTTAGAGGCTACTCGGCGTGCCGAGCCCTTCACTGCGTGAGCCCACATTATATTAGTGTGTACACAAAGGGTTATAGTGCCATCGTTTGATGACACCCCGCCTTTTGATTTTTATTGTAATCCTCTCCACTTGAGGACGGTGGAAACGCCGCTGCCGTCATTTGAAACACTGCAGCCGGAGATGTGGAATAATATTCAGCCCCGCGAAGCGCCGGTCCCACTCTCGTCCCTGTGCCTGCAACATTAAAAGGTGTAATCCAACTGAAATGTAAATCACAGTTCTTGAAAACAAATTGGGCGAAAGATAACAGGGCAGCTCTCTGTCGGCTACAGCAATCACGAAGAGCTGCGCTTCGTAGGAGGCGCTTTTCTTTCAGTTGCCAAATCTTGCAGCTCTAGGTCCTTCATCTCTTCTCTGTAATAATATCCTTTGGAGACATGCTGAGAATCCTACATGCATTCTAAAAAACGTAAACATCATCTTTACAAAAGTTAGAGTTTCAAAGGATCAATCAGAAAGACTGAACTACGGCCAATGATCTGACTAGCCAAAAAAAATAACATCAAGAACGATCTGCTTAGATAAACAATAGACAGTGGCTGATTGTATAGCACGTTGTGGAGATGAAGAGAATGGGGTGAGGGAGGGAGGGCTGTAGCAGCATCATTCTATCCTAGTTCTACTGATAACAAACCCCTGGAGTTCAGCGAAATGAGAAAGTCCATTGAAATGAGTCGCTGATAAGCTTTACATCTCTCCCGGTCATCACAAAGGAAAGATGGAGGACAAATTACATACCAAAGTCTCCCTCTCTCTCTACATTTGAATTGCTACTGGTTTATGTTGTTTGAGAGTGCAACCATACAATTAGTTCTAGTGAGTGGCTGACTGCAGGAAAGAACTTCTTCTCTACTCAAAAGCTCTATTGGCGGTGCCCCTTGTGATACGGATCCAGGCCTGTGTGATCAAAAAGTTGTATCACCTAACTATTTCTTGTAGCATCCTTACAGTGAGTTCCCATAGTAGGCCCTAYATCTCCCAAACAGATTGTCATTCAATCCAATTTATTCGGGGTAACCTTTTGTAAAGTGCCCATATGCTTGATTAGCATCAACACGCGCATGCTTCTGTTAATCGCCACAATGCAGACACATATGGACCAAACTGCTGGGGATGGGGAGGTTAACATCTGGYACGATAACCAATCTAATTATATTGTAACATAGGACTATATAAAATAAAACGGAATCTATTATTGCTGGTTTTATTTGACTCAGCTTATGCTTTTCTTTTTACAAAGCATTTTAAACATGCTATGCTTTATGTTGCAGTAAGATTATTTAATGTGCATTGTTACTGGGCTCTATGAACGTATGGAAACAGTTGTTTTGTAGACTACTATTTACCTGGGAACTAATMATCTGTTTCGTGATTGGCCTTTGCATTATTGATGTACAAACGTTATTGATACAGGAAGTGACAGACAGTTCTTCTGTTGTGTCAGATCGTGTTCAATATAAATACTTGCAATGTTATTAAAAGATGGTCAAMTGAGTTAACTGCTAATAGCCATATTCAGTMTGCTGCCCAGTGTGTGTGAGAGAAGCTGAACTAACTAAACACTCGACTGTCTCGACAGGTAGACCTATCACATTGATTGAGTTTGAACAACTTCTTCACGCACCTCCTTGCAATGCTGATTTGCACCACGAATGCTGTCTTCCCACAACGGCGACTGATGAGGTAGGCGAATTGTTCTCCCCTCTCCTTGCAGTCGCCTCGGTTTGCCCCGGAATAACACAACCTACAAGAGGCTCTTCTCCTCTTTCCCGCTCCCATCACGGCACACGAGGCGTGATTTCTCGACTCCTCCGTCCTGAATAGCGGTTGTTGTATTATCTTCTTACAAGCTAATTCATTAGGGAATATAATGATGACTTGTTATCAAGAGGTATTGTAGAGATTGTATTATCTGGGAGACCGTTGAAGGACCCTCAGGTTTTTGACTGCGGCNTCTCGACTCCTCCGTCCTGAATAGCGGTTGTTGTATTATCTTCTTACAAGCTAATTCATTAGGGAATATAATGATGACTTGTTATCAAGAGGTATTGTAGAGATTGTATTATCTGGGAGACCGTTGAAGGACCCTCAGGTTTTTGACTGCGGCTAATAGTTTGATATAATCACTTGAATAAAAGTAAATTGTGACTTGCGGTCTTGTAGGCAGTTTCTATTCAAGTACCAAATCTTCAGGTGCAATGTCTGTCTAAGGGAGAATAATAATAAAATAAAAAAACGTTTACAATTAAAATGTTAATTAGTCTGTGAATTTTGCTAGGAGCACATTTCCTCATTTTACTTTCCCCCAACATGCATTAGAATCCAGTTTAATGCAATACATACATATCTCATCATTTTAGATAAACCCATGTGACATTTAAGTYCAATTCTTATTTAAATGAGAATCCTTTGCCTTCGAGTAACTGAAGGTATTTGAATAACATGAAGTCTGCATTTTACTACACTCTGAGCCTGCTTTGAGAGGTTGTTTTACATAATTTCATTGACAATTGAAAAAAATGAATAAACAATAGATTATGTAAAATGACACAATCTAAATTGCATAGCAAGAAGAGCACACGATTAAGACACATGTTAAGGATCTATGAAGGCGGCTATCATGTCAATACTGTAGAAGGTTACACTACTTTATATAGCCTATATAGCCTTTATATAGTATGTTCAAATGCTATTGAATTAAAATAAATAAATAATGTATGACAAGAAGTTAAAACAAAAATCCACTTATCTTGCCATTCAAGATAAATGTGCTGCACATCAATGATATGAATCTAATACCTTAGAAACACATTAAATCAATTATTTATTTACACCATATTTATAACACACACACACACACTCTTGCACTCTCTCTCGCGCTCTCTCTCTTGATGTCTCAATGTAAATAAGTAGTTGTGGTGACTGTGTGTTATTTGTGTACTATGGCCTATTACTGTAGGCAGTGAAACAATATCTCTTCTCCATGCAAGTTTCCCTCACTGGTTCAACAGTAATGTTTTTGGGTTTCCAAACTAGAATTCTGAATTAAACTGACCGTTATGCTTCAATACACACCTGTCTAGAAAACCTGTTCACCAACTGAAATCTATGGTAACAACATGAAGGGGGGCATCAAATGGAAGGGAGATGCTCCTATAACCTGCCGCCCTACTTCAAGGGACCGCCGCAAAGGATAATTGAACTTAGCAATAAGCCTCCCCTCTATTGTTTTAATAGTGGTGGGCATGGATTTTCTTTTACCTGCTGCCAAATGACTTACATTTGCATGCTCTTTAGCAATCTGCCCTTTTCTCTGAAATAACACTCATTGCGTAATATTCAAATGAGAGCGGGCCTCAGTCACTAGTACATTATGATTAGCTGGAAACCGTTTAGCATCTGCCAGCCCCTTCACTGGCTGAGCCCACATTATATGTAGTGGTACACAAAGGGTTATATGTGCCATCGTTTGATGGACACGCCGCCTTTTGATTTTTAATTGTAATCCTCTCCACTTGAGGACGGTGGAAACGCCGCTGCCGTCATTTGAAACACMGCAGCCGGAGATGTGGAATAATATTCAGCCCCGGCGAAGCGCCGGTCCCACTTCTCGTCCCTGTGCTGCAACATTAAAAGGTGTAATCCAACTGAAATGTAAATCACAGTTCTTGAAAACAAATTAGGGCGAAAGATAACAGGGCAGCTCTCTGTCAGTACAGCATCAGAAGAGCTCCATCTAGGAGGTGGGCTTTTCTTTCAGTRGCCAAATTGCAGCTAGGCCTGTTATCATGGGTAATAGTGTGCTGTCAGCCAGGTTGATTACAAGGTTATAGTAAACAATCGGCTCTAAGCGCTCACTCCCGATGAATTGGAGCGGGGGGAGAGAGAAAGAGGAGCACACATCACATTCATCAAGCAGATTCAAACAGACTCGCTGCCTGTCTGCCTGGCTGGGTGCAATAGTTGGGGCCTCCGCCGCTTCTCTAACTCTCCTGGTAATTGGCCATTCTACTCTGGTGTGATTTTTGCAGGCCTCTACCTAGTTATCATGCTTCTAACCATCAAGCTGAGTTGCTTTATCACTGGAGAAAGCACTTTAATAGCTGCAGGAAGAGTGACTGACAAAGGGTCCGGCAGTTTTTGAAAAGGCTGATTTTGAGAACTGTTGTAAGCCTAATACAAATAAGATAGCCAGGTTATAGACACAACCTGTGAGGATTTTGGCCTAATAACCAATTAACAATATGAAGCAACTCATTCATCATGATGTTGAGGTGCACTTGGTTCATTCATATGATGCCATAACACTCTGTGCAGACTTATGGTGTATTGAAAATGCATGGACATGGTGTGCACAAACGTTTACCGTGGTGGCATGGGATTATAATGCACTGTGTGGTCTTGCTGTGCCATTAATTACTAATGCTTTGCTTCACTATCTTGTTTACACTACTGCCTACTGACACTTGTCTTATTCTGGATGGAGGATCTACCTGCTATTTTTACCATTCATCAATTGTATTTGACCACAGGGGAAAGGTATATTAAATTCAACCGTATGAACATTGCAGTGCTGGTTGTATTGAATTGATTCCTTAGAGCCTGTTCTGCTAGCAAAGAGTTGAAAATCAGGGTTATCACAAACAATCCTGACAGTCTGTGACCTGCTCCTTCTGAACTCCTCTGGTCTGAGAAACAATCCTGACAGTCTGTGATCTGCTCCTTCTGAACTCCTCTGTTCTGAGAAACAATCCTGACAGTCTGTGACCTGCTCCTTCTGAACTCCTCTGGTCTAAAACAATCCTGACAGTCTGTGACCTGCTCCTTCTGAACTCCTCTGGTCTCACAAACAATCCTGACAGTCTGTGACCTGCTCCTTCTGAACTCCTCTGGTCTCACAAACAATCCTGACAGTCTGTGACCTGCTCCTTCTGAACTCCTCTGGTCTAAACAATCCTGACAGTCTGTGACTGCTCCTTCTGAACTCCTCTGGTCTAAACAATCCTGACAGTCTGTGACCTGCTCCTTCTGAACTCCTCTGTTCTAAAACAATCCTGACAGTCTGTGACCTGCTCCTTCTGAACTCCTCTGGTCTAAAAACAATCCTGACAGTCTGTGACTGCTCCTTCTGAACTCCTCTGGTCTGAGAAACAATCCTGACAGTCTGTGACCTGCTCCTTCTGAACTCCTCTGGTCTAAAAACAATCCTGACAGTCTGTGACCTGCTCCTTCTGAACTCCTCTGGTCTGAGAAACAATCCTGACAGTCTGTGACCTGCTCCTTCTGAACTCCTCTGGTCTGAGAAACAATCCTGACAGTCTGTGACCTGCTCCTTCTGAACTCCTCTGGTCTAAAACAATCCTGACAGTCTGTGACCTGCTCCTTCTGAACTCCTCTGTTCTGAAAACAATCCTGACAGTCTGTGATCCTGCTCCTTCTGAACTCCTCTGGTCTCACAAACAATCCTGACAGTCTGTGACCTGCTCCTTCTGAACTCCTCTGGTCTCACAAACAATCCTGACAGTCTGTGACCTGCTCTGTCATGTTTTGTCTTGATCATTCTTGTCCTGTGCTCCTCTGCTGGTCTTTTAAGGTCTTTCTCTTCTCCTCTTCTATCGTTCCGTTCCTGCTCCAGCTGTTTCTCATTCTCCCTACGACCTCATTTACTCTTTCACACCTGTCCCCTATTTTGCCCTCTGATTAGAGTCCCTATTTCTCCCTCTGTTTCCGCTCCTGTCCTTGTCGGATTCTTGTTTGATGTTTGCTGTTCCTGTGTCCTTGTTTCCGCCTGTCGTGTTCTCTGCCTTCTTCAGATGCTGCCGTGTTGAGCAGGTGTCTATGTCAGCTACGGCCTGTGCCTCCTGAAGCGACCTGCAGTCTGTGGTCGCGTCTCCAGTCGTTCCTCTCTATTGACGAGAGGATTTCAGTTTCCTGTTTTGGATTACATTGATTATATCCAGGAGAATCATTATTTGTTTAATACTGGAATAAGGACTCTGTTACTATTACGTGGCTTTTGGTCCTAATTCATCAGCATAACATGCTCCTTCTGAACTCCTCTGTTCTCACAAACAATCCTGACAGTCTGTGACCTGCTCCTTCTGAACTCCTCTGTTCTGCTGTCCAGTCATTTGGGAGGTAGTGATAAACACATTATGTAGTGAATAGGAGCTGAGGACAGATCAGAGCGCTCTCTAACTCCCAGCTCTGATATCCTCAGCGCTACCATTATTTATCTCAATCAGCTCCTTGTTTGAGCCACTTTCAGGCAATTAAAGATAGTTGGAGTTACAAATTTGTTACAAATCAAGCTTGTTGAGATCCTGCTAAAATTGAGACGGGGGGGGGGGGGGGGGGGGGTG
>NC_036867.1:38443526-38475906 GCF_002910315.2 Salvelinus sp. IW2-2015 | reverse complement strand
GACGGCCTGTTCTGCTAGCAAAGAGTTGAAAATCAGAGGTTATCACAAACAATCCGACAGTCTGTGTCCTGCTCCTTCTGAACTCCTCTGGTCTGAGAAACAATCTGACAGTCGTTGTCCTGCTCCTTCTGAACTCCTCTGGTCTGAGAAACAATCCTGACAGTCTGTGTCCTGCTCCTTCTGAACTCCTCTGGCTGAGAACAATCCTGACAGTCTTTGACCTGCTCCTTCTGAACTCCTCTGGTCTCACAAACAATCCTGACAGTCTGTGTGTAACGACCTGGGTGTCGGGGGTGTTGAAATCAGACGCAGGAACAGCAGAGCTTCAATACGGTGATTTTTAATTCCCAACCGGCAAACCAAAATGTCCAACAGGACTTACTGGGTGTCATAACACCTGTCTACTAATACGGGAGACAAACCCAGTATACAATCATACACCACTCCCGAAATCCACAGCTACAGACGAACAATCCCGCACAAAGAAGCCTACGGGCTGGCTGACTAATAAAGCCACACTAATTAACAACTTAACTGAACACAGGTGATACAATAACACATAAGGAGGGGGAGGAAAAAGAGTCAGTGGCAGCTAATAGGCCGTGACGACGGCCGCCGAGCGCCACCCGAACGGGAAGGAGAGCCTGCTCGGTTGAAGTCGTGACACTGTGTCCTGCTCCTTCTGAACTCCTCTGATCTGAGAAACAATCCTGACAGTCTGTGATCTGCTCCTTCTGAACTCCTCTGGTCTCACAAACAATCCTGACAGTCTGTGACCTGCTCCTTCTGAACTCCTCTGGTCTCACAAACAATCCTGACAGTCTGTGTCCTGCTCCTTCTGAACTCCTCGGTATCACAAACATCCTGACAGTCTGTGACCTGCTCCTCTGAACTCCTCTGGTCTCACAAACAATCCTGACAGTCTGTGTCCTGCTCCTTCTGAACTCCTCTGGTCTGAGAACAATCCTGACCTGTCCTTCTCCTCTGACTCTCTGATTCTGAACCTTCTGGAAACAATCTGTGTCCTGCTCCTTCTGAACTCCTCTGGTCTGAAAACAATCCTGACAGTCTGTGACCTGCTCCTTCTGAACTCCTCTGATCTGAGAAAACAATCCTGACAGTCTGTGACCTGCTCCTTCTGAATCCTCTGGTCTGAGAAACAATCCTGACAGTCTGTGACTGCTCCTTCTGAACTCCTCTGGTCTGAAAACAATCCTGACAGTCTGTGACCTGCTCCTTCTGAACTCCTCTGATCTGAGAAACAATCCTGACAGTCTGTGTCCTGCTCTTCTGAACTCCTCTGGTCTCACAAACAATCCTGACAGTCTGTGACCTGCTCCTTCTGAACTCCTCTGATCTGAGAAACAATCCTGACAGTCTGTGACCTGCTCCTTCTGAACTCCTCTGGTCGAGAAACAATCCTGACGTCTGTGACCTGCTCCTTCTGAACTCCTCTGATCTGAGAAACAATCCTGACAGTCTGTGACCTGCTCCTTCTGAACTCCTCTGGTCTGAGAAACAATCCTGACAGTCTGTGTACCTGCTCCTTCTGAACTCCTCTGGTCTGAGAAACAATCCTGACAGTCTGTGACCTGCTCCTTCTGAACTCCTCTGGTCTGAGAAACAATCCTGACAGTCTGTGACTGCTCCTTCTGAACTCTCTGGTCTGAGAAACAATCCTGACAGTCTGTGACCTGCTCCTTCTGAACTCCTCTGATCTGAGAAACAATCCTGACAGTCTGTGACCTGCTCCTTTGAACTCCTCTGATCTGAGAAACAATCCTGACAGTCTGTGTCCTGCTCCTTCTGAACTCCTCTGGTCTCACAAACAATCCTGACAGTCTGTGTCCTGCTCCTTCTGAACTCCTCTGGTCTGAGAACAATCCTGACAGTCTGTGTCCTGCTCCTTCTGAACCTCTGGTCTCCAACATCCTGACAGTCTGTGTCCTGCTCCTTCTGAACTCCTCTGATCTGAGAAACAATCCTGACAGTCTGTGTCCTGCTCCTTCTGAACTCCTCTGATCTGAGAAACAATCCTGACAGTCTGTGTCCTGCTCCTTCTGAACTCCTCTGATCTGAGAAACAATCCTGACAGTCTGTGACCCGCTCCTTCTGAACTCCTCTGATCTGAGAAACAATCCTGACAGTCTGTGACCTGCTCCTTCTGAACTCTGATCTGAGAAACAATCCTGACAGTCTGTGACCTGCTCCTTCTGAACTCCTCTGATCTGAGAAACAATCCTGACAGTCTGTGTCCTGCTTCTTCTGAACTCCTCTGGTCTGAAAACAATCCTGACAGTCTGTGACCTGCTCCTTCTGAACTCCTCTGATCTGAGAAACAATCCTGACAGTCTGTGTCCTGCCCTTCTGAACCTCTGATCTGAGAAACAATCCTGACAGTCTGTGACCTGCTCCTTCTGAACTCCTCTGATCTGAGAAACAATCCTGACAGTCTGTGATCTGCTCCTTCTGAGCTCCTCTGGTCTCACAAACAATCCTGACAGTCTGTGACCTGCTCCTTCTGAACTCCTCTGGTCTCACAAACAATCCTGACAGTCTGTGACCTGCTCCTTCTGAACTCCTCTGGTCTGAGAAACAATCCTGACAGTCTGTGTCCTGCTCCTTCTGAACTCTTCTGGTCTGAGAAACAATCCTGACAGTCTGTGTCCTGCTCCTTCTGAACTCCTCTGGTCTGAGAAACAATCCTGACAGTCTGTGACCTGCTCCTCTGAACTCCTCTGGTCTGCTGTCCAGTCATTTGGGAGGTAGTGATAAACACATTATATAGTGAATAAGAGCTGAGAGACAGACCAGAGCGCTCTCTAACTCCCAGCTCTGATATCCTCAGCGCTACCATTATTTATCTCAATCAGCTCCTTGTTTGAGCCACTTTCAGGCAATTAAAGATAGTTGGAGTTACAAATTTGTTACAAATCAAGCTTGTTGAGATTCTGCTAAAATTGAGTCGGGGGAGGGGGGGGGGGGGGGGGGGGTGAGGGGGGCTTGAGGAGAGGGGCTGGGATTGGTTTCTGCAAACTTGCCTCTGTCCCGAGTTCTCGAGTGTGGAGGTCTGATAGTAACGAGGGGGAAAGGGTCAGTCGTTTCCTGGGCCGTCTCCATTAGCGAACAAACAGGACCATTGTGGAGTCTTTGGAAGTGATGAGGTTGCAAATGGAATCCTGCAGGAGGAAACAAAGATGAGGGGATTGTTTAGTGTAACAGGACTCTGGGGCAGGTGCCCCTCTCGGACACTTTAATTGATCTAATTTGTTACTTATACCTCTCCGATCAAGCTGCTATCATTGCTGGGCTGTCCCAAAGAGAGTCCTAGCCCCGGCCGGGCTCTGCTACTGTGTCACAGTCAGAGGGGAGAACGAGAGAGAGAGGGTAGAGAGGTGGTAGAGAGGTGGGGGAGACTAAGGGGAAAGAGGGTAGAGGGAGGCCAAGCTCCCCAGCCAGCCAGTCAGTGAGACCAGGACCAGGGCTCTACCCTTACCGGCTTAATTTCACCAGCATTAGTTCACCTGGCCCTGAAACGAGACGCTCCCAAATATCCCAATTACACTAGCACTTCTTGTCCTTTTGTAACAGGCATTCTCCCTGTGTTTTTTTTTCTGTACCCCCGAGAGCACAAAGTCCACAGTTGTCCAGTGGAGTAGCTCAGACGATGTGCTCAAGCAGGCATGTCTGTTTGACAGGAAGTTAGAGGATCGTATGTGCTTTTAATGGCCTCAATTGAACACTGTATCAGCCCACTGTTCTGTAAACTMACATTTTACAGCTGCTGTGGGTCATGTACAATGTTATTGATCTGGGCATCATGTATTCTTTAGCTGCCCGGATCTTGTTTATGCTGACATTACTGCTACTGTTTGGCAACCTTTGTCCTCTGCAGTTGCTAAATGATTGTGTTTGGCACAACGTTTTTCAAGATTGCGTCCTGTCATAAGGTTTAGTCCATTTCACATGGCTTGACTTTGTTCAGTTCCTGATACGGGGATCTAGACCATATCATCTCTGTGGTGTGCCCATACTGGGGCCGAGGCTGAGACCTGTCTCTTAGGGTTTAAGTTTGGGGTACTTTTCTTTCCTGCCGCCCAGCTCGGGGCGACAGGGTAACCTAGTGGTTAGAGCATTGGGCTAGTAACCGAAAGGTTCAAATCCCCGAGCTGACAAGGTACAAATCTGTCATTCTGCCCCTGAACAAGGCAGTTAACCCTCTGTTCCTAGGCCGTCATTGAAAATAAGAATTTGTTCTTAACTGACTTGCCTAGTTAAATAAATAAAGGTAAATAAAAAAATTATGTTTGACCAATCAAGTTTATACCCAGTTGTCTCTTATACACATCTACCTGTCTCTTAGGGCTTAAATTTGGGGTACTTTCTTGGTGCATAATGTTTGACCAATCAAGTTTATACCCAGTTGCACTCTGTGAGGCAGTGCTGGTTTGGCCTTTCAAGGTCGCGTGGCTTCATAGACGTCTATGCCATGTCTCTGTGTGCTTTTGGCTATTTCTGTTGGCCTTTTGTTATTTCAGCCCCCTCCTGTCAGTGTCTTAAAAGTTGTCATGAGAGGGGTGAGAGCACAACAAGCTGCATGCCCGCAGCTCCTCACGCATTTCAACTTGGCTGTCAACGGACGAGATGGGCGCAATTCACCCCAATTAGCCAAATCCTCTCAGATTTTCTAAAACAAATCGCATTTTTATTTCGCCCGCGTCCATCATCTGCCAATTTCACTGGAAGTAAGAGTGCACCAATTAATGACCGGGGTCCGGCGGCGGCACCACGCACCACCAGCCCTGCCCTCCCTGGCACTGGTGCAGCACGTTTCAAGCGTCGGGTGGCATCTTGTGAGGCCGGCTCTTCATCAACGMTAAAGCAAATGAAATGAGACTAATAGGAAGCTAGTTTCCAGGCAGCCGCTGATTAAAAGGTCTATGGAGCTCCCGAGGCATCGCCTGCGTCCAGGTCTCCTACATCACATCGGGTAGGGGAACTCTAGATTGCTCCTGTAATGTCATTTCGGACATCAGCACGTCTGTCTCCCTAAGGGCCCTCCCATCCTTCCCTCAGACTCATTTGTTTTGGGTGGTTGCTACGCGCGGCTAGGAAATCTACACTTCTTCCTTTGGGGTGTTAATTAAGGAGAGCATCCAAAATTAATCAYCAAATTCACCAGGGCGAAGGGGGATCAGTCTGAAGGCCGGGGAACAAAGTGCTCTCGCACCGTGGAGAAAGGAGCCTTCGGCTATGGCCACYGAGATAAACAAGTGCACAGACGGCGATGTGACACACAAATTCATATAAGTATATCATTTTACACTCATTTTCCCTGTCAGCTTGTCACTTTGAATTATAAAGGTTGATTTGCTTATCTGGCTAAGTGTGATCACACACGCCCGGTCATCTGAATATCATCATATGGTCAACGTCTCCAGTGAAAGAGCTAGGCTAACTGGGCTGACCAGAGTTACAGTGGACGCTCCTCTGAAGTTGGACCAAGCTCAGTCAAATGGACAGCGACCCTTCTGAAAGTCACGGGATGTTCACTCGGCCAGCTGAGGCTTATCTCACCATCCAAACTCCCACTCTGCAATCCTGCATTTGATCGCCCACGTCTCAAGKCAAACACCAGAAGCATCCTCTCTGTCCCGTACTACTTTCATTCACTTTCATCTGTCTTTTCCTCCACCTTCAACACCTAAACATACTTAGATGTTACTCKATTTTTGTCTTTTTAATTTATCTTTGGAGTTTTTTTTTTAGCACAGTCTAATTAGCACAGCGCCTGGAGGCTATTTGTGACCTTTCAGTATGTAAATACACCGGCGATGCCTCTCTCTCGTTCCCCATGACAGGAGCCGGGTGGGGTGTAACACGGAGGCWRTTGGCTGGGGTGACACCACTAAGGGCATGTTTGGCAGTTAGCTATTGATATGAGTGAGCGAGGTGTTTGGTTCCGCGCCGTGGCAGCAGATTGATGGGTGACAGGTGCGACACTATTGCCTGACGCAATGCGGGGACACTGTCTCCTGTCACTTAACTCCTCTCGCTGCCTCTTCCAATGCGGAGGGAATCATGAGGCCTGTCCTTCAAYGTCTCCTGGGTGAGAGAGAGGGCCTCTCTGAGGGGGATACAGTGGCACTAGCATGAACAGGCACAGGAGGCTGCTGAGGGGAGGACAGCTCATAATAATAGCTGGAATTAAGTGAACGGAATAGTGTATATAACACAAGGAAACCAAGTGTTTGATGTGGCAATACCATTTTCATTCCATCCCAGCCATTACTATGAGCCCGACCTACCCAATGAAGGTGTCACCAGCCGCCTGTGGTGGAGAGGCAGGAAGGCAGGCTGCACACATTGCCGTCTACTGTAAGTGTACAACGTGTTTCTGGATCTGACACGCTGTTGTCCTTTCCTGTTAGGAGGTGGAAAGACCGTATGCTGTTAACGTGGGTTTGGATGAGGTTCAAAATCAGCATAGAGTGGGACATTCAGTGATACACTACTGCATGATGGACTGACTGGTTTACATGTGTATGGTGTGAGAATGTATTTTAATGTAAGGTGATGCCAAAGAAAAATGTCCATCCTGTATGGACAATAAYGTTTTCTATTCTATTCTGCTAGGGGTTTTGGCTGTGGCTTCCTACACAYTACGGCTAACTCTACCTAAAGCAGTGAAATGTTTGAATTCGCTCTAGTGTTGAAAATATATCATGGTTTAAGTGATAATATATGTGAAAGGAAATGGCCTGCGGTGTCAGATCATTTTCACAATTTTTTTTTTCTTCGTAGATGACACCCTGAACACATTGTTACTTGGTTAGTATCCATCCTATATTCTCGTTAAATAGAACTATGCCAAAACAGGAAATGTGTCTGTTTTCCAGTAGGCTAATATATATACATTAGCTGATCCTAGTTAAGTGGTCCACTGGGTCAGAGGGGTGGTCAGGCAGATCTGGCTGGACTATTGATTGGGGTAGAGTACAGGCCCTGCCTTCTATACAGTCCTGACCTGGCATGGGGGCTGAGGTACGACTCTTTTGGCCTGATTTAGTTTGAAGTTTTATTAGTCGTTTTCTTTAGTTGTAGTTTGAAGTTTTATTCGAGTTTTATTAATAATTTTCAAGTTTTATTAGTCGTATGTACAGGATACACATGGTATATACCATCTAACAAAATGCTTACTGGCAGGCAGAAATGCTTACTTGCAGGGTCCTTCTGGACAATGCAACAAGGATAAATAATAAAAGATAAGAATGCCAACATGAAGTAAATGGCTCAGTGGAATTGAATAAACATAGTGCTGTAATGAACTGATGACAGTGTCCTGGTCCAATTAACAGACTACCCACACACTTTGTTCAGCTCATTGTGAGAACTTATTGAGAGAAGAAAGTGTTTCTGACAGGTGCTGCCTTTTGAACTTTTCTTGACACCCCAAAATGGCTTGTGTGGCCTGTGTTGAATTGTGCTACGGCTTTAATTCCTCTGAGACACTCTAAAGTGTTTTTACCCACATTAACATACATTAGAAACGAGCGGTGGATTGCCAAACTACATTACTTTAAAAGACAAATGGAGATCTGCATATTGTGAATATGAACGAGGACCAGTAATATGGAATATTAATTGATGGTAATCTCCTTTGCCAGATCATGATTCTGAAATGAGCCAACTCTGACCTGTTTTAGTGGTAAATATAGTTACAGGGGGAAAAGATGTGTAGAGAGAGTTTTAACACGCACACGCACACGCACACGCACGCGGCTGAATATCTTACGAGGGTTGTCATCCTTTGTACAAAAGCATAAAGAAGACTGCAGACAAGACAGACGTGTGGAAATACCGCTGTAATGCATGAGTCGTAATTGTTTGAGCTGGCGTTTAATGTATGAATAATGTGTACAAATGGCACGTCTCTCCTTCCATTTGCAGAGAGCAGTGGTGTATTCATGGACTGCCGGTGGTCTCCAGGGGCCGCCTCGCCCCCTTCAGCTGTATTAAATACCTCTAAAGTGTATAATTGCTGATCAGAGAGGCTGTTTGGTGTGTAACGGTCTTCTTTCTCAGAGTGGAGGATGGTGGGAGGGGGAAGGAACGCTACACCTGAGGTATCATTTTGCTATATTTGTTCACAGCGGCTGGTTGCTGGTTGCAAGCAGTGGAAGACACACAGTGGAGTGGTTCAGTCAATGGGAGCAGTGGTGTCTCTTTACCGGGGCCTTTGTGTGGAGAACAGGTTGGGTTGTAGCATTGTGGCTCTAACCGGCAGAGCTGACATAGATCCAGTTAATAACTAAAGGCTCCCTATCTGCCTGCCACACTGACCTCTGAGAGGGGCTACCCAGGGGGCCTTGGTGTCCCTGTCCCCCAGTCACAATGAGGGGCATCCAGCATCGCCCTCCACCCCCCCCCCCCCCCCCCCCCCCCCCCCCCCCCCCCCTCCAGACAGTGCACCTGCCCAGCAGCTACCCCCCCATCCCCCAGAGTGGTGTCTGTGTGCGGCCAGGGCCGGCATTCCACTCGGACACTGATGCAGAGTGACCAAAGTGACCGTTTCCCACCAGCTGCCCTCCAGTAGAGCTGTGCTGGAGCCAGACGCAGGCAGGCCTGAGAGAACAGGGGACAGGAGGGGACACAGGATGGACCCTTAACTGGAAGGTGACAGACTCACTGGTACATGTTTGTSTAGAAGGSCATTTTAAGGCAGCTGCCAACATATTTAAGTCATGGACATTACTGTCTGAGATCACACAACTGTATTTTATAGAATGTTCCCAACACGAGAACTGAGTTTGGTAAGAGTGCTTTTAGCTTGGCTGCCCCATCATATCGGAACACTTTGCAGAAGGATTTTAAGACTCGATCATTTTATTCCGATTGATGGTTTTAAATCCCGGATTGGAGTGCTGATGTCCACAGATTGCACGTTTTTAAACCTGCTCTTTTTAAGTTCAGTCAGTCACTTTGCACTGTTTTAACCTCTGTTCATGTTCTGTTCATGTTCTTCTGTTTCATGTTGTGCCGTGTCTCATGTGGAACTATATGTATGCTGCCCTCAGTCTTGGCCAGGGCTCACTTGAAAAATAAATGTTGTCTCAATGTGACCTCTGGTTAAATAAAGGATACATAAAACATCAAATGAGAGAGACAGGGCAAAGGGAGATAAGTCTCCACAAAGACAACWGCAGAGAGCTGCAAAAAAGCTAGTCATCAGAATCACAGAATGAAATGCAAGCAAGAGCGGGAGAGAGAGAGATACAAGCCTATATAGAACAGCTATTTGAAATGACAACAGAGTTATAGTTATGCGTAGTGTTTAACACCACTAAACGAGTAGGGATCATATGTGACTGGAAATGATATCTGTTAATGAAGTGAAGAAGATTCACACCCTTAAGTTTGTATTYTTATATTTAACTATAATTAATTATATTGACCTTTTATCTTGTTCTTATTACYTAAGTACAATGTTAATATTTACTCTAGTTGGATATTATAATATTTATTATTTTGTTTAGTCACAAATCATATTTTACCTGATTTCTGTCTTCTTTAATTATGAAATGAACAATTCAGATTAAGAAGAATATGAAGGTCATTTACACATAAAGTGGTCTAAAAAGCTTCAAGTGTCAAATCGATACCTTAACAGATTTTTATTGTTCCAGCAAATTTGAGCCGTTTCAAAACATTTATGGTCAAAATGGTCCTCTGAAATGTTCAAATTGAAGACCTGAGACCCAATGTTAAAGGCCAAGGCCAGTCAAATTGAGGAAATAGTACAGAATGAATAGCAGGAAACTAAAAGTTTGTTCTCAATTAAATATGAATGCTTAGAGGCAAATCCTGTCACCYCGGCAAATATTTCACTCCTTTCCGAATGTGAAGATAGGAAGCTTGAGCTAGCAGGAACGTGTTGATTAATGAAAGACAAACCTTCGCCAATTTAGTGCACATTTTCCTCTTCTTCCATCCTTCCCTCCTTCCCTCCTTCCTCCTAGCCTTGTTAGTCCTCAGCCTTAGGGGGATCATTGAGCAGAGGTTTGCTGTGGCACAGGCCCTCTGAAAGAGAGAATAGAGCAGAGAGAGGGTTGAAATAATTTGTTAAATTTGGAGCAGCTCCCCTCGCAGCAGGTGATGATGGGATATGGGGGTTGAGGAGGGTTGGGGGGGGGGTTGTGGTTGGGATGGGGGGCTTGGTAGCGGGCGGCTCGGGTGCCCGGTGTCACACTTCACTTGCCCCAGCTGCAGACCTTTGGTGTCGCCTGACCCCCCCCCCCCCGCCTCCTCTCCCCAGCGCGGCGACTCGCCAACACAAAACCAGCTCCTAATTATCTCTGAATAGCAGTTTCATTTAACCCTAACTTGTGCTAATGGATTGTGATAGGTAGATGAGGGAAAAAGAAATAGAGATTTTTCCTCCTTGTTAATTGTCACGACACCCATTGTCAGATTTTTGTTGTTGTTATACTTTTGTGCCTCCCGGTTTGACCCACAAGACCCAGACTGACCAAAGACTCAATTTGTGTGTATAATTCCCCCGTAGAACAAAAGTGAGAGAAATTTAATAAGAAACAGGGTGAACCGACAACCAATTGTAGAGAACTGGCTCATTGTGAAATCTCTTTACACACTTATAATTTGCAGCTAAACTTTTCCAGAGAATTCTGAGCCAGTGAAAACCCCAGATCAGTATAGGACAACAACACTATGATTCATCCCTTCTGCTCTTTCCTGGGAACATGGCAGACAACAGAACAGCAAAACAACAAACAGTTTGGCCTGAAAGGCCACTGTAGCCTGTGGTCTTCTGTGGAGGCAACGGTCGTACAGRGGTATCAGTTGGTCACTGGAAAAGCGGTTGGTCGGTCAGTGAAGTAGGTGGAGGGCACTCGAGCTGCGGCTCCAACAGAGACACTGAAGTGCTTCAGTTCAGCCCAGAGGGACGGGAACGAGGACAGAACTCGCTGCCGTGGAGGGTCGTCATTGGAAACGAGAGTGTCATCAGACAGGGCAGGTCAGGGGTCAGCTCTGGTTCTGATGAGTCCGTGGCCCCTCGCAGCCTCCGCTCTGCACATAAATGTCTGTTACAGAGAGAAAACAGTGGACAGAACCACAATAAAAATGTTACCAACTAAAAGTGGTGGTGCTCAGTTATTGTGGATTATTGTATAATATCATTGTTTATTGTAAGTGGGCACTAGTACTTAGAGTGTGATAATGATTATGCTTAAAATTCTTATTCACTATAGATGACCGTAAACCTTTGGGGGATCCCGACCCAATATAGGTCCATCCATCCACTGTTATCGTTGGAGTGGCTGGACCCCTATAGCTGGACACACACGATTTGCTCTGCATTTATCAGTCTGTGGACTTACATTACAATGTGTAGATTTAGTGATTCTGAAACAAGTCATGGGGCTTTCTAGAAAGAGAATGGCGGCTGCTCCCCCCCCTCCTGCCCCACTGGAAGCCCCCAATGTCTGTCAGACTCGGCTCCAAACAGATGGCAGGCATTCAACAGTGGGGCCCCAGCTTTGCTAAGCTAAAATACCTGATTACAATTCACCAATACAATTCAAATATGATACCGGGGCTTAGGGATAACGCCRCTGTAACAATATCATTTATTTTCTCCATGTACTCTTTATCCATGTCTTACTGGGAGAGGAGACCACAAAGCCTTCCCCAAACAGATCAAACAAATAGGAGCTGGTTCCTTGTTTTCCCTGTTTGCCAGCTGGGTTTATCTGTCCACTTCTAGCTTTTCTTTACAAATGTGTAGAGTTATTTTTGTGAAGTGAAAAATTAGATTTTTATTATGTATATAATTTGGGGGAATTGGTCTGTTGTCGTTTTTTTTTGCTACATGTCATTGTTTTAGGAAATGAGTGAATGAATAATGGAAGTAGCAATACGCATGGTTTAACTTCTACTTCTGATATGTTGTGGAATGACAGTGATGAATTAAAATGGTATGCTACATTCATAAGCATMAATTTTATTTAGATTTGACAAATATATTCATTTTTAGAACAGTCATACATATACAATGTTGTGCTCTTGCTTCCTATTAATGATGACCTATATTAGTGTAATCCTTTAGGCAAATGTCTTTTAAATGACATTACCATTATGAACACAGAAGTACAGTATAAATARAATATCTATTTGAATAAATTATACATAATTCTGTAATATGTTTTGAGTCTCTGACTTGTTGTTGAATACAATAGCGATACAAACRTTTTTATATTGACATATATGTAAATCTTGGGTGGCTCTTTCTCTCAAGTAGGGTGAACAGGGAGTATTTTAAGCAATKATTTATTAAYTCACTATATGTAMTGATCTCAGCTCAGTMYAATCWGATGTAGAYATTAACAGACTGAATTACAGACCAATACTTTTTCCCATGACTAGGGTTGCAAAGCTACCGGTAATTTACTAAAGTTACCATTTTGGTAATTAACAGGTAATCTATGCCAGTCTATGGTAACTTTGGTAATTTATACTTGAATAACTTAAATATATATATTCACATATAGTTTGAATTGTTAATTTTTTTTTCTTCATATAATGGATAGACCTTATGGTTCAAGAGAAAATAGCCTAATTCATTTAAAAAGCACCTAATCAACAATAGCATTATTTTTAATTAACTCTGCAACTCTTCCAACTATTGTATTTTTTCACAACTACCACTAGTTTGGTTTCAACACATTTACAACAAAGACATATTGACGTAGTTAAATAAATTAAATTTTGTAAAATACATATAAAGGATATTTCAGCTGAAAACCTCATATTTAACACTAATCGTATTCACTAAATTGATGGTTTATATTTAGGATGTTTAACAGCTTTGTCATGACATGTTTTATTTGAAAAATAATCTTTGATTATTTAATTATTTTACATGTGATAAGGCCACACAGAGGGCCAGAGATAATGACAGACACCTGTGAGAATCTGAAGTACCCCAAAATGGCACTAGATGTCATCTGATAAAATTACTAAAATAGCTTGAAAATTACCAAKATTCTGGTAAAAAGTTTCCAGTAATATACTCTCCCTTTGCAAACCTATCCATGACCATAAGTGGGGTTATTTTAAAACCTGCTTTGGTGAAACTAGTGTTGTCAGAGTTAATCACTGAACTCAAGTTAGCTTAAGAAAAATTGGTACACATTTTTTTCACTAATCGCATAACAATCCGTGTGTGATGATGCAGTACACACAATATATACTTTTTCGCTTTAGATTTTATGTACCGAATAAAAATCTAAAGTTCAATATGTTTCCATCGCTTTTTAAACTACTGATAGTTTTGTCACAAAAACTGTTGTGTTAAATAGACAATGTGCCTACTCTGGTCTTAACATGTGTGGGTCAGTGTGGGTCGGCTAGTCTACATGATGACATTATTCTGGAGAAGAGAGAGAATTTTTTTATTTGTAAAATGGCAGTCAAGCATCAATCATCATGTCACCAGAATACYACCCTCGATATTTATTGGAAAGGACTGAAACATCAAYCTCATCACRMTGCACTTTCACCACCCTGTGAAGTTCATCATCATTTATTTCATCTGTAGCCTAATAAACTGCATGRTTTCTCYYYTCSTAGTGGGAGGACCACACACCCTATCATCACGTGACTTCAAGTTTACTTTGATATGATGGCTATTATATACATTTTTGCACATAAAGGCATTTCCACGGCCATTTCTCGCATAATACATTTTACCGACACAAAAAGATCCCACCATGTTGAACGGACAAAATACCTGTCAGCATTTATAAAATTGTACCAAAACTTCCGGTTTCCATCACAGCTTTCGTGATTAAAAACAATTATAAAAACTTTATCAATTTACCTGATTTTGGTTGTCGTGACTTTGGACAAAATCAAYATGTCAATGTTCTTGTAATGTTTTTTGTATAAAACCATATTAAATTACAGCTCAATTTGAGCAAATTCTGAATTTTCCATTAATTGCGATTAATCACAGCAAATCCTGCGATTAACTGGATTAAATGTTTTATCGTTTGACAGCCCTAGTGAAAACACATGTTCGCCTGACACTGAAATGTCTAGTCAAGCTCCCAGGATTAAAATGTGTGTCAATGCTTCAATAGTTACTGACTAGAAGATGTGTCCATCATTAGACAGAATGGCCCAGATATCCTTGCATCCCCACAGCTGTATTTGTTCCCCTACACCAAACAGTGAGTCTATCTGGGACTGTYGCTATATCCCCCAGTTTATTTCCACAACACACATCACTCTGTCCTCAACCTAAACACTCCTCACTATACTGTAGCACAGCATGGGTTCTGGGGACCTCCCCCAGATTACTTTTTTGAAATTTCAAGCAATTTTCCTACAATTCTACACTGTTTCTTAACAGGGGTAATCCATATTTATGGACAGAACACACTTAGGTTTTATCACAATAAATTATATTGGAAAAAATAGTTTTTAATTACTCTATTTTTGTGCGGGGGGGGGGGCAGATAAATTGCTGCCCCAAATCTGCAATAAAAATAATAAAATGTAGCTCGGTAATATGGGTAATATTTGAACGGTTGGGCTAGAGCCGGGGTCTACAACCTTTTCTTTCATAAGAGCTACTTTATACTCATATACYGCCTGCATATTGTGTTATTGTGTAGGCCTCATTTGATTAATAGAAACAAAGAACACTGCAAACATAAGGTCAATTGCGTTTTGGTTCTTAAAACCACACATTTTGAACAACAAAAAAATTTGACAGTTGCCTAATTTGAGAATCTTGCCTTTTTAAGATGAGAGAAAAGAAAAGGGTTTTACATTTGAACAAATCTGTAGTCTGCAGAACTAGGCTACTATCAATTCTTTGTAAMTTGTCATTCTGTTTTATAGTGTCATTTTGAGCAACAACCACAGTGAGTAGGCTACATATTTCACAACAAATRGTGAAGAAACAGAATAATCATGAAAAGTAGGAGGAWTAACAAAAGTGTAGTCAGCAAGCACATTACTTSACCGTTCTGCTTTTCKTTTGACATGGACTTWTTTTGGCYCCATTGTTTGAATCGCTGTCACATCAGTGTCACCATGAACATGTTTAAAATGTACTTGTCTCAGCAGCATACATATTTGATGCAACGAGGGTAGAAATGGCTTATTTGCTCGATATTAATTACCTTGCCGAGCAGAGCTGTTTAATCGATATTCAAATATCCTGTGCATGTTGTGCATAGGTGCATCCAGACCCAGCTTGGCTACATTGTAATCACGAAGCGGCTATAGTGCACTCACATGTGGGGCCAGACAAGGACTGTAACGTTTGTAACTGAATGGAAACATTTTAAGCAATGTGATTTAACCGATTGATGCTGGAAAAATACTGTAGATGGCCAAAATGCAGAATGGTGTGTAATGCCTGTCAAGTTATTTCACAGATTTAAACATGTGATATCTACTAATTATTTCTCAGTATCTACTTGCGAGCTACACATTGACAGCATTGAGCCACCGGACGTGCAGTTTTCTGCTAAGGTGCAACTTTTGCTAGGCTGATGGAAGGGCAAGGCTACTCGGAGTCAGAGGCTGATGGAAGGGCAGGCTACTCGGAGTCAGAGGCTGATGAAGGACAGGCTACTCGGAGTCAGAGGCTGATGGAAGGGCAGGCTACTCGGAGTCAGAGGCTGATGGAAGGCAGGCTACTCGGAGTCAGAGGCTGATGGAAGGACAGGCTACTCGGAGTCAGAGGCTGATGGAAGGGCAGGCTACTCGGAGTCAGAGGCTGATTGAAGGGCAGGCTACTCGGAGTCAGAGGCTGCGATACAACGAAGCTTCACCAGACATGCCAGGCTGCCAGGCTCATCATGATTCTTACAGGCGAAGTGAAATGACACAATGAATTTGCTCGTGGTGCACGGCACTAAAATGATGTGTAACGACACCCTGAGTGCATCCGACATGAAACAACTATACAATGTAACAACAGCACAACAAAATGGATAAAACATTTTATTTTGCAGGTGCCTATTCATTTTAACTAGTGTTTTCTAACAGCACTGAACCAAAACAGTGGCACCTGGACACAAAACGTTCAGTGGTCAAAACATTTATCTTGAGGTGATTGCAAAATGCAATCTGTTCTTTATTATTCATATAGAAAAATGGACATCAATTTTAAGAAAGACTAGCTCAACACATCACTAATCATTGAACATGACAAATGACCCAATATATCATGATCATTTTCTGGCAAAAAAAGTGGGGGTGCAAAACCCTTATTTTGAAAGTGGGGGCAATTGCTCCTCAGGTTCCTATGGTGGGTTGTGATGTTCAGTGTGGTTTTGATGTGGCTATGATGTTCAGTGTGGTTTTGGATTGCTTACTACTAGGTGTTGAGGGTGTGAGGTATGTTACAAACAGTGGGGTTTTGAGTTGGTACTAGGTGATCCCTCCACCCACTCTTCAGCAGGCCTGCCAGGCTCCTGCTCCCAACACCAAGCCGTTAGTGGCATCACAGTCTGCCCCACATCCCAACCACCAACCACCTTAATTAGCGATTCAGCTCCTTTATTTTGTTTGGTTTCCCCTCCGGTGCTAATTAATGGTTAATCAAAACTGCTGAACTGAGCTTGTAGAAAAATTCATGAATATTAAAATGAGCCTGAATTTTTTTTTTTCATAGGGAGGTTGTTGGCTCCATTTGTATTTGTTACTGTCAGAGGTTTGAGGCACTCCACGTTTTTATTCCAGGTTTTATTCCAGTAACAGTGATGGAAGAGATGGAGCTATGGAGGCACTTATAACCAATCCAGACAGAATTGAAAGGAGTTTTCCTTGTCACTTTGATCTATGGGTGTTTCCATTGTAAGCATTGGATTGTTTCGAGGGTCCACCTTGTTGAAGACAGTTAAGTGGGATAGAGATAATACTCTTTGGTTTGGAGGAATTTTAGAGGGTGAACACATGAACACATAACACATTATCTATTATTTGATCACACCACATAATCATTGTGAGTCAGAACAGTGTGGTCCGTGATGTAGTGAAGGTCCATCTGTATCTTTTGACAATTTTGCCAGTAAAAGTAAGTAAAATTTGACATCTCAGAAAAATATGAATTTATATTTATTTTAAAGGTACTTTTTACTCAGTGTAGAAATGATGTAGAAGAGCAAATAAGTAACATTAGACTATTCCTATATTTTAATGGGTTGTTAGTTATAATTTCCCTCAAAAGACTTAACCTTATCTTTTTCCTTCAGACATACTTTAGGCAATTATTGTTATGAAGTTTACTTCTTAATTGTGCATTGTGTTCTTGGTGACTTAATTGAACATGATTATTAATATCTCCTTGGAGGAGGACCTGTCATGTTTCTTTGTGACTGATATCTTAGGCAGCGGAAAATTAAGGAATATACACTAACTGCTGGTTATCATCATTTATTAAAAACTATGAAATTGAAATTTTATTCAGATGCTAAACATTTTATTATTTTATTATTCAAAAAATTCCAACAAGAAATGCTTCTGCAACAAGTTGATTTAAATAACATTCATGACAACACAATCATGCTCCCTCTTTAGAGAAATAAACATATGCCTATTTTTACATCAGTGACTAAATCCAAAATGGCGTTGAAGGCACCCAAATTCAAATCTTTGGTGACAATTCCTCTGAAGTTACCCAAATATAATTTGACTCCTGACAGGGGATGTAATTTCTAAAACAGAACATGCCTATCAGTGGAACCACATTTGCATAATTTGGATCCTTCTGTTTCCGCCAGCGATGGTTTTTGACATGCCCAACTGAGAGGCATGGAGTGAGAACCGTCAATACACATGAAGTAGAGCGAGAGAGAGGGGGACAACCATCGGAGCCATCAGAGTAAACAAAACAAATTAGCTTGGCGAAAACACGCTTACCCAGCTGGTAGTCGGAGATGACCGAGGCGTACGACGGGGTTGACGCCCTGAGCAGCAGCCTTGACATTCAGCTGAGCGGTTCGGAGAGGACTGGGGGAACAAAAAAGTACTCTTGGAGTTGTTTTAGTGACGGGATGACAAAAATGACTGAACTGACGATATGCCATGTAGCTCGTTTGCTCTAATTGTTGATTCAATTTGCTAATGACTAATTTGATGTAAGTGGCAGACACATCTCCGTTGGTTCGGGACATGGTAAAATAGACGGGAGGTGGCGTGATGGCTGTCACGGAAGGGTTGCTCAGCTCCGCTCGCCGTTGAATATTCGATCAGAAGATCACTCTTAATTGTTTTGATTTGTTTTTTCTAATGCAGTGCTTTGGAACCCACTCCAACGGTCATGGTTTTGACACCCCCCCTTCTCCCTTCACTCTGTCCCCCCCCCACACACACACACACACTCACAAAGTGGCCCTCGAACGTCCATCACACAGGCAGATGAAGGATCACTATAAGTTATTGCTGCGCATCAACAAAAGCGTTCCCTCTCTAATCCCAATGTTCTCCTTGAGCCCCACTGAAACTCTCTGATCTAGAGGGAGATGAAGTCCCATGCAGACACATTGGCCCTCTATTGAAAAGCACTACCTGTTGCCATGTAAACGGATTCAAACTCAAAAGTCTAAAGGAGACTATTGTTCTGAGTTGTGGTCCTAAAGGCTCATTGGCTAGTGTTTGTTCATTGAGTGGAGGCATTTTTTTTATGTTGTTGCATTTTGTTGAAAGATGTCCTTTTAATATGCTTGTCCAGTGTAGCCATGTACCCCAAACCAGCTCACTGTAAAGCTATTTAGAGTATTTGGTTAAAAATAACAAATGGATTGGCTTCAGCTCACTGTTTCTATCAAGATGAAAACATCTGAGACTTAGAGGAAAGCACACTTCTTTATTTCAGGGAAGCAAAATGAAACATGTTTAGTGAAACAACAATGATGACTGAAATCTGAATATGTGAACTGGTCAAACATTTCCATTGCGTCTTTTGTTCTTTTGACCCCGAGCAGACTCTTAAACAGACTAGTCTTTCTTCTAGTTCAAATGGCCAGCCAAATATTTATCCCAGAACAACTTCCTCTGGTGAGGGTTAGATCAAACTTCAAACCGGACGTACAATATGTTAAAAAGATGTGTGTGTAAGGTTGAATACTGATGACTGATTATTATCTGGATACATATTAAAACAAACTCCAGAGAGAGAGATGAAGAAAGACTTACCCAGGAATGCTGGAGAAAACCTCAGAGGCAACTCTCCTGTTGCTTCCTGCCTTTGCCAAGTCTGTTGGGTTGAAATCAATAGTCCGTGTCCTCTAAAGTATCCTGCAGTTTAGGAAATTATTCTCCACTCTACTTTCCTACTTTGGCTTTGCTACAATATGTACACAGTACTCCCTTGCTGGGTTAGGGATTCAAAGACCGCAAAACTCTTTGCTTTTTGTTTATATTGCATCACTTGATGTGCTTCCTACATTGTATGACTTGCAAATTGTTCTATGATATTGAATGGGATGACATTTTAAATGTTAATGCATAGAATATTTCATATTTTCAAAAGGGCGATGGAAAACGGCAGTCTAATTAAAATAGAATGATATTTTTCTCTCTCACATCGTCTGGGGCCAGTGAGTGTGTTGCTATGGAGATTGGGAATAAATATGGTCATTTATTCATGTATTAATTCATACATCTGACAGATATTTATTTGTGTATGCTCATGTATTTATTATTAATTTATACATTTGGATGGTTATTTATCTGGACAAACAAGACTTAAGTGAAAGGATGATTCTATGATGCCACACAATTCTAATAATTATCTAGCTTGTCAAATCAGGGGTCTAGACTGTGTCGAAAACACTGGAATGAATGGTATTTGAATTTGATTTGTTCTTCATCAAAGAGGTGACATCACACTCCACGCTCTCTCTTGAATCTCTGATCGCATTCTCTTTTGCTATTTTCAGCACCAGAAAAATGTAGGAAAATAAAACAAAATTAAGTAGAACTCTCTAGTACTTTATTGAGGGAAAATGTACTGCTAGGCTGTGATATCTGGTTGTCTCAGCTAGCTATCTTAGATGAATGCACTAATTGTAAGTCCTCTGGATAAAAGCGTCTACTAAATGACTAAAATGTAAACGCTTGTTGTGATGTGAAACTATAGACCTAGAAAGGAGAGCCACCAGGTCACAGGGGAGTGTCAGTTTAGGGCACTTTTATATTAGTATTGATAAATAAACATTATTTAAAACATCTGTCAGCCCTGTTAAATATCCTCACCGTGGTTCATGACTCCAGAAACCCAGGGCATTGAATATTTAATTATTGTACTAACTGAATAATCAAAAAGTCAATTTTTAAACAACCGCCCGCATTCGGAAAGACAATTGCATTTGTAATATGTGCATGTGTGGCGTCCTCCTCTCTCACCCCTGCCCCGCCATGCCTTCTCAAAGTCTTACAGTGAAGGAGCAGTACTAAGGCTGCTCCAGCTCTTCACCTAATTAGATGCTTAACTCTGTACTTGTGAACTTGTATACCATTAACAGTCACGCAGGCCAGAGCTAGGACTCCGAGGAGTATGTATGTGGTCCCGTGTGGCTCAGTTGTTAGAGCATGAGGCTTGCAATGCTAGGATTATGGGTTAGATTCCCACAGGGGACCAGTAGGAAATGTAAACACTCACTACTTACTGTAAGTCGCTCTGGATATGAGCGTCTGCTAAATGACTAAAATGGAAATGTGACGTGGAGGAACGTCAGGGAACAGGGATGTCCATGAAATTAGCCACTTGTAAATGATTAGCCTCTTGTAAACAGGAACAGATTCCAGAAGACAGTGTGTTACTGTTGTTGACTCTTGACCTTTTAGAGGGATATAGGGGTAGAGAATGTATAAATACTATAGGCTCTTTGAGACGTATGGAAGTGGAGCTCAGGCAAGAGGGGTTAATCATGTGTGTTACTGTAGTTCAAGCTATTCATTACAACGGTTAACCTTATAATACATGTTGAACCGTTTAAAAATATCTCATATTGTCATTTGAATGTGTTACACTGTATTTCATTATTATGTTTGTAATGAAACTCTTAGAAACGGTGTATTTAATACAGATATGCTACTTTTTTTATTATATAGTGGTGTTATTATATATTCAATTAATAATTAATGATAATACACATGGTTATTATTCAAATTTGAATTAACAGTCAATGATAAAAATACTATTAACAATCAACACAAAGATAATACACAATAATAATCATTATAATACACTATTTTCCCAATATAACATTGTGATTTCCATAATAGACCAATAAGTGTAGTTATTTTCACACAGAGGATAATATAGAATTATTGTTTTCCTGTATGATAAACAATTATGCACATGTTGTCAATATAAAAATTTCCATTATTTGATTTAATTCTAAAGAAGTCCCAGGGCAATACATGAGGCGGTTAGTTAATAGAAAACAAATGATTAAAGCTTTCTCTCTCTCTCATAATCCCAAAATACTCTCATTGGTTTGCCTATGCAGTGATTAAACAACTCACAACACTATACAAATAGTGGAGTTAACCTTGAGCTGTTCCCTTCCCTGCATATCATTTGATATTTACCGTGTATATACGTGAAAAGAGCATGTGAATTTATAGGAAATATCTTAGCATCTGGGACAGAAAAGTGACAGATACTGTAGGTGTTAAAAGACACCTTTGATAGATAGCGTTCTTATTGGCCCGTTGATCCGAGTGCTGTGTGTGTTTGCTCGCCCGCGTGTGTTTGTGTGTGTGTATTGACAGCTGTGTGTATTGACAGGTGTGTGTGTGTCGTCTTTGGTGCCGGTGTGTGTTTAATCACTAGCACACTCCCCTGTACAGTGGTCCCATGTGCTGCGAGCAGTATGTGTGTACTGTGTGTGTGTGTGTGTGTGTGTGTGTGGTGTGTGTGTGTGTGTGTGTGTGTGTGTGTGTTGTGTGTGTGTGTGGTGTGTGTGTGTGTGTGTGTGGTTGTGTGTGTGTTGTGTGTGTGTGTGTGTTTGGCATGCGGTACCAGGCTGGGTCAAAGCAGCTTAGTTCCGATCTGTTGGGTGACCTGCCTGGGCCGCGTGCTCGCCTGGCCTCACTGACCTGGATGATTTCATTACAGAGAGGTGAGGAGCATGGCCTCAGAACTCAGCACGTCTGCTGCTAGCAGCTACACTCACACACACACACACACACACACACACAGATGAACACACACAAACACGTGTGCGTACACACACACACACACACAAACACATGTGAAACACACATGAATGAACATGCACATGTTCGAACACATACGCGAATACACACGTGTAAGGTGAACACAGACACGCACACAGACACGCACACACACACATGAGCAAACATACTCACACCTACTACCATAGACATTCACCATGTGGACATTGTACACCGATGCTAGCTAACACATCCAATGTCAAAAACATGCAGTATTTAGTGTTATTCTAACAGACGTTACACATGGATTTCCATAACTCCCTCTGCCACAAAYCTGTATGAGTATAGCCCTTTCACACTAGTATTCATGCTATTTCTCTGT
Organism: Salvelinus sp. IW2-2015; assembly: GCF_002910315.2. NCBI lineage: Eukaryota > Metazoa > Chordata > Actinopteri > Salmoniformes > Salmonidae > Salvelinus > Salvelinus sp. IW2-2015. Next base: position 38,453,297 of record NC_036867.1, on the reverse strand, counting down.
CACCACATATGCAATGTGCTTTATTCAGATCAGATGATGGTTACTGTAATTGCATGACAGTTCTACAGTAACAACACTGTTTAGAACAGAGCTGTGGCAAAGCAGAGGTCAAGGACACGTCTTACCGCTAGCAGCCACTAGATGGCGATGTAGGTTAATGCAGTGTGTGGTTAGTGAACCCTTGTCTACATACACACTGGGGCCTAGCCCTGGCCTAGTAGGTACAGCACATCAGATCACTGGGTTATCACGAGAGGAAATGGCTCAAACATCGCCCTTCCTCGTTATTTCACAACAGGCTACATGCAGAATCCCACCATGAAGAAAAATGAATTATACAGCTAGGAGAATTGTAGGCTACAGCTGAGCTAGGAGATCTGGTGTGAGATCTGGTTTGAGATGGTGGCACATTTCTGAGCAAATACATGTGAGTGTTTAGGAGTTATTGTGAAACTTCCCATTCTTTCTTTTCCCTTTCTTTATATAGTTGTACACATAGAAGAGAGGAGAGGAGAAACAAGGGGAGGAGGGGTTATGAGGCTGTGTACAGCTGTCCTCTCCTGCAGTGTTTCTAGGACACAAAGCACCTCTCTCTCTCTCTCTCTCTCATCTCGAATACTTCTCTGTCTGTCTCTCGCTCTGTCTCTGTCTGTCTTGTCTGTGCATGGCTTTGAGAGGCTCAAGAGTCCTAGGGAGGGGGAGGGAGGGAGCGAGATGCTTAGGGCACATGAATCGCTGCCTGTCCTTGCCTGCCTTCCGGCCCTTATGCACGGACACAAAGGGCACACACACACTGGAGAATACAAGTGTCTTCTCACTGCTCTTCTCACTCCTCTTTTCTCATCTCTCTTCTTCTCCTCTCTTTTCTTTTCCACCCTCTTCGTTTTCCTCTATTTCCCTTCTCTTTCTACCTGTATGTCTTGTCATTCTCTCTCGCTATGAGAAATGTCTGTGGCTTTTATGCTGCTGCTTGTTTGCTTTGAAATGTAACTGTCTGATGTAACACGGAGGGAAATTGAGTCTAACAAATGTCTTGAAAAGGCGCATACTGCATATAAAACCCGAACCAACAAAGGCAGACAAAACGCTAACGTCTTTCCTCCCCACAACTTGTGAAGTTGATATTTCAACAGAATAGCACGCTGACGTCCTAGGAATAAAGGCAGACAGCGTTTGCTGCTGTTTTGTTTTTGTGTTGTCATTTTGACTTGAATGGGGGAAAGTTGGATAGAAGAAATGTTTTTGTTTGATTAACACCCTCTCAGGGATGTCAGTTGGTTCTTGGTGCCGTCATTTTAAGGTGAAACTCAGAAGCGAGTGTAAGTTATGTAAATCGCAGCATAGGAGAAACAGTCAACAAATGTAATTGCTGTTTCTTTTCTTTTGTCAGACGGCGAGTTGACAAGAACATTTGCAACTATTCATCCTAGACAAGCAACAGAAAGGGATGGATTTGAAACTCCTATCTATCTATCAATATCTATCTATCTATCTATCTATATCTATCTATCTATCTATCTATCTATTATCTATCTATCTATCTATCTATCTATCTATATCTATCTATCTATCTATCTATCTATCTATCTATCTATCTATCTATTCTATCTATCTATCTTCTACTATCTATCTATCTATCTATCTATCTATCTATCTATCTATCTATCTATCTATCTATCTATCTTCTATCTATCTATCTATCTATCTAATCTATCTATCCTATCTATCTATCCTATCTATCTATCTATCTATCTATCTATCTATCTATCTATCTATCTATCTATCTATCTATCTATCTATCTATCTATCTATCTATCTAATCGATCGTGCCTTCAGAAAGTATTCACACCCTTTGACTTTTTTCACAGTTTGTTGTGAAAAATCTAAATTGAATCCATTTTAAATTCAGGCTGTAACACAACAAAGTGTTACAGCCTGAATTTAAAATGGATTCAATTTAGATTTTGTGTCACTGTCCTACACACAATACCCCATAATGTCAAAGTGGAATTGTGTTGTTAGAAATATTTACAAATTAATAAAAAAATGAAAATCTGAAATGTCTTCAGTCAATAACTATTCAACCTCTTTGTTATGGGAAGCCTAAATAAGTTCAGGAGTAAACATGTACTTAAGTCACATAATAAGTTGCATGGACTCAGGGAGGTTTTCCAATGACTCGCAAAGAAGGGCACCTATTGGTAGATTGATAAAAAAAGCAGACATTGAATATCACTTTGAGCATGGTGAAGTTATTAATTACACATTGGATGGTGTATCAATACACCCAGTCACTAACACAGTTGCCGGAGAGGAAGGAAGCCGCTCAGAGATTTCATCATGAGGCTAATGGTGACTTTTAAACAGTTACAGAGTTTAATGGCTGTGAGGATGGATCAACAACATTGTAGTTACTCCACAATACTAACCTAATTGACAGAGTGAAATGAAGGAAGCCTGTACAGAAATAAAATATTCCAAATCATGAATCCTGTTTGCAATAAGGCACTAAAGTAAAACTGCAAAAAATGTGGCAAAGAAGTTAACTTTTTGTCCTGAATACAAAGCGTTATGTTTGGGGCAAATCCAACACAACACATCACTGAGTACCACACTTCATATTTTTAAACATAGTGGTAGTTTCATCATGTTATGGGTCAACAGGCATAATGTGCAAATATTGTGCAATCCAGGTGTGCAAAGCTCTTAGAGACTTACCCTGAAAGACTCATAGCTGTAATCGCTGCCAAAGGTGATTCTAGCGTGTATTGACTCAGGGGTGTGAATATTTATCAAAATTATATATTTCTATATTTAATTTTCAATAAATGAGCAAGAATGTCTGAAACATGTGTTCACTTTGTCATTGTGGGTAAAAAAAAATCATATTTAATCAATATTAAATTCAAGCTGTAACATAACAACYTGGAATAAGTCAAGGGGTATGAATACTTTCTGAAGGCACTCTGTCTGTCTGTCTGTCTGTCTGTCTGTCTGTCTGTCTGTCTGTCTGTCTGTCTGTCGCTTTCTGCTTGTTCTGTCTGTCTGTCTGTCTCTGTCTGTCTGTCTGTCTGTCTGTCTGTCTGTCTGTCTGTCTGTCTGTCTGTCTCTGTCTGCTCTGCCTTGCCTGTCTGTCTGTCTGTCTGTCTGTCTGTCTGTCTGTCTGTCTGTCTGTCTGTCTGTCTGTCTGTCTGTCTGTCTGTCTGTCTGGTCTGTTACTGTCTGTCTGTCTGTCTGCCTGCCTGTTCTGTCTGTCTGTCTGTCTGTCTGTCTGTCTGTCTGTCTGTCTGTTCTGTCTGTCTGTCTGTCTGTCTGTCTGTTCTGTCTGCCTGTCTGTCTGTCTGTCTGTCTGTCTGTCTGTCTGTCTGTCTGTCTGTCTGTCTGTCTGTCTGTCTGTCTGTCTGTCTGTCTGTCTGTCTGTCTGTCTGTACTGTCTGTCTGTCTTCTGCCTGTGTCTCTATCAACTTCTCTTTGAGGAGTAGAAGAACAGAAGAATGGATGGTGAACAGCTGCCAGTAGCAGAGATAAGCATACAGAACACACTGCTGCCATAATACACACTGCTGCCATTACTGTCATTACCACTGTCTGACCATCACTGGCACATTATCACAGGCTGAGTGGAGTGTGTGCTGTCCATGCGTGCCTTTTTGTGTGTGTGTGTGTGTGTGTGTGTGTGTGTGTGTGTGTTGTGTGTGTGTGTGTGTGGTGTGTGTGTGTGTGTGTGTGTGTTGTGTGTGTGTGTGTGTGTGTGTGTGGTGTGTGTGTGTGGGTGTGTGTGTGTGTGTGTGTGTGTGTGTGGGTGTGTGTGCTCACGAGTGAAGCTGCAGGGACAGCAATAACCTTTTCCACTGGGTTATACTAATGCTCAGCGACTCTGTTGTTCTGAAATAGCAAAATTACATCTCCGTTCACAACTGTATAAAAATCACATAACATACCCACACAATAAGCCATTTGAAAGTCTATGCCGACTGTGCTGCGGTAAAAGCATAATGTACCATAATAGCACACCATTACATATTTGGCCAGCATGGGAATCCATTTTCTGAGTAAATGAATGTCAAGGTTAAAGAAGGTTTTGTGTGTTCTGTTTGTTTGTAAAATCATCTTTGTCATGGTGATGTCTGACTTGTTTTAAGGTTATAGTTTAATGGTTCATGCATGTATTTGCTGAAATATTTCGAGCATTGGATGACTTCATTGAGTGTTAATATAGTACCACTACCTACAGTATTGCTTCAAAGGAAAAAAACTATAAAGGTATGATGTTTTCCAGAGGAATGCAAATCCATGTTCTGATGCTAGTTTCCTTCCTGTATGTATGCAATGCATAGTATGATAATGCAATCTTGTTCCTTCAGAGACTCCAGTGTGTGTTGCTGCGACAGCGTCTCTGTGCCTCTATCCTTCGCGTCTCACTCCTTTAACAGAACACTAGATGTTTTCATCTGTCTGTAAACACAGCTTTTGGTGTTAAAGAAATGCACCTTCGGTTTCTCTGAGGCGAGCTTGTAACCATTATCATTGTTTTTTACCTCAGCAGAGCTGCTCCCTAATCTGGCATGTGTTTTTAGGGGCAATTCACACGCACACGCACACACTCTCGCGCTCACACATACACACACACCTCCTGTATTCATTACTGTATCCTTAACCTTGTGTTTTCGTGTGTGAACACGTTCTCATTTACAAACGACCTGGGGAATAGTTACAGGGAGAGGAGGAGGATGAATGAGCCAAATTGGAAGCTGGGGATGATTAGGTGGCAAGGATGGTATTAGGGCCCGATTTAGCCATTTAGCCAGGTAACACCCCTACTCTTACGATAAGTGCCATGGGATCTTTAGTGGACCACAGAGAGTCAGGACACCCGTTTAACATTCCATCAGAAAGACGGCATCCTACACAGGGCAATGTGCCCTGGGGCATTGGGATATTTTTGGGATATTTTTGAGAGACCAGACCAGAGACCAACCAAGACCAACCCTACTAGCTATTTGTATGACAGAGGCAGGTAGTGCTCCAGAACTGAATTCCAGAGTGATCCACGCCACTTCTAAAACAATGTTATTTTGACTCATTCCAGATCAAATTTTCCCATCAGCGAAATAATGCTTTAGGTGAGCTTGGCTTTAGACCCATGAATTGTCATGTCTACATGGCTTGTAGGAGGTGGAGGGTACAGAGTTGGAACAGTGTGACTAATGTTAAAACAAGTCCAATCTTTGGAGTCCACTTGAAGGTATATAATAGGCTATTGTGATAATTGCATGCAGCAGGATTATAGTGAATTACAGGAAGTATTGGCATCTAAAGGTTCTACAAACATTTGCACATGTAATTTCTTACTTCCCGGTAAGATGAGCATCCGTGGGTAGCTAGACCTCTAGTCACCTCCCTGGCCCAAGCAGAGTGCATCCTGGTAGCGGGTTGGCCCTCTCCTGCTTATTAACCTTTCCTAATTAGATGGCGGAGACACCGTTGTTCTTCTAATGATCCCTCAATGGAAGGACAGGGCCTCGTCTGTGTCCTCTGACACCAACGCTAAATTAGAATTCCATCTCTTTTTTTTTCACCCCCCTTCGCTTTTCTCTCCCCTCGTTTTCTCCGGTCATACGTTTTCTGTTTCTTAGGGCTAGCTGACTGAGTTCAGAGAGAGAAAACGAGTTCTCCTCTCAGGCGTTTCTCTTCCTCTTTAAGAGTTAGAAAAAATAGGGAGAGAAGGCCTGAGAGAAGATAGATGGAAGAGAGATGGAGAGAGAAGTTAGAGAGAAGGCCTGAGAGAAGAGCGGGAGAGATGGAGAGAGAGTCAGAGCAAGAATTCCCATCCCTGTCTGCTGCTCCAGCAGAGCCCAGGGTTTTATTAGCCATGATTAGCACCCCCAGTATGGATCCTATTCACTAATGACTTGAGCTGCTGTGGTTCACTGAGATTTAAGTATCACCTCAATCCCATTATCTCCTGTCCCTGAAGCCAGCCTCCGTCACCAGGCCTTTGTGGAAGGGGGGGGGGGGGGGGGGGGCTATAGGGTTATCGATAGGGGATCCTGGACTGGGGAACTAGAGAAGAAAGAGAACCACCACAGACTTTTAATGGACCAATGGGGGGGGCTGGGATCACTTCCGGCCTGCATGGCCAAGCTGCAGCCGATCCTTCCTGGTTTGGTTCTGGAGTGGGTTGAAACAAAGGAACTAAGGAAAGGTCTGTGTGTGTCTGTGTCTGGCAGAATTGGTTTTTCGGGGGTCTCGCTCTCTGTTCACCCCTGAGCTACTAATTACAATTCAGATGTCACACACTCAGCAGATAATAGGAGTCAGGAACAGAATTAGAATATTCCATGGGACTGCAGGGGGTGTCTTCTTGAGAGAGGAAAGTGTCTGTTTAGCAGGGAGGGGGGTCGGGGAGGGGGGTGAGAACAGTCTATATTTGGCCACTCTGTGTTCTTGTGCCCCCTATCCCTGTACCCCGTCACCCTCTCTTCACACATCGGGTGTGTGTTGGCACGACGGCGGCTGTCTGTCTGTTAGGGGCCGATTGAGTGACATCTGCTCCGGAGAGAGGGGAGAGTGACGGACTGGCTGCTCTGCAACGGTGGCGGCGCGGGCTCTGGCACAAGGCACGGTGGGTACAGCGGGGTGGCGGCACCAACAGCAGGCTGTGGATGGCCTAACAGAGAACCGTTTGCCGGAACAGCATGACATCTCCTGGAATGAAAGTTCTCTCTCTCTCCCCTTCACTCCTCCTCTCTCTCACACACACTGTCGCCATCCCTCTCCCTCTCTCTCTGTTTCTCTATGGTATCTCTGTCTCCGGTCCTGTTCTGCTCTACTGGTGTCTGAAGCAAGGATGTCCATGTGTAATTTTTCATGGGATGTTCAAAGTAGTATTTTGTAGCGTGTGTCTACGGACAGAATTTTTTCATTTACGTCGCCAATTATTCTCAGAGCGTCTCGTTCCCTCTATTTTGAGTTGAACTCTCCTCTTTTATCCTCCTTTTTTCAGGTTTTCTTAAAACAAACACCATTAACGAAGCAGTGCGCTGACATCTGCAGGAAACCAACAACTAAATGAATGCAAGAAGCAGCATCCCATCTCAGCCTTCCCACTGTCAGTCACACACAGCATCTCAAGAGAATACTTAACCACCACAGGCATGCGGAACGGTAGTGTGTGTGTGTGCTTCAGCAATTTACATATTCATCTTCTCTAATTCTTAATTGCACTTACCAACAATTTAACATAAGTATATTCATTAGCCATCAAAACATCATTAACGATCAGAAAGTTTCAAGGGACTGGAGGTATGTTTTTGAATAAGGAGAAAGAAATGAGATTTGATCAAAATGACTGTACCTCTCTCTCCTCTTTCCCCCCTCCTTTCCTAGCTACTGAATCCTCCCCACCACCAGTCAGTGTTGTCAAGGCGATATACAGTTGATGTGCTGTAAATTGATTTCCGGGGAGATGTGATGGATGAATGGAAAATGAACATCTTCATCGGTGACCCCTCCGCGCCGTCGTCTCGATTGCTTCTCCCCGCGCCCGCCCATGATTGACAAGCGCGCTAACGAGCGCTGTCGCCGGTCATGTWCTAATTTCCCTGTGTGGYAAAACACGGCGAGTCTCCGGCCCTACGGTAATGAGCCCTACAAAGAGAAGGAGAGGACAGAAAGAAAGACTCGCCCCGCAGAGATGGAAGACGGAATGAAAGKAYTCCAAGTAAATAAGATAGAAAGGGTCAACATGAAAGTAGATTAAAAAAGTTGAGATTATTACCGGCAAAGGAAAGGGACATGCCATTGTTTATCTGTCTTCTACTGTGATGGATGTCTTTCTTACTGGAGGTTTCAGATACAACTTCAACTTAATGGATTCCTGGAGTGGGCTGGGATTTCAAWAGACAAAATGAGTCTTGGCGTAATGAGCGGATGTTATATATTTGATATATTGTAATTGATATAGAGTGGCAGAGTGTGGTCCTTATAGGACTTTAAACGTCTCCTTCAACGCAGACGAGAGCTTCCTTCTAGCTTCACTGTTCAACACAAACACCAATCAAGGTGATCACAATTACAGGAAGACAAAAAAGAGACTTTTAAACCATCAACAAAACGGTATCGATATGATGGAACTCAAGGTCATGAAGCCAGGTAGCTACGTTTTAAGCACAAAGCCATATTGGCATACTGAGTAGAGACAGAGAGTGTGTGAAGAGGGTGTGTGAGAGAGAGAGTGTAATGTTTACTGTTAATTTGTATTGTTTATTTCACTTTTGTTTATTATCTACTTCACTTGCTTTGGCAAGTTTCCCATGCCAATAAAGCCCTTGAATTGAATTGAGAGAGATGTATGTATACCTGTACATACGTGTGTGTTTGAGTCATGTCATTTATTCATCCAGACGAGTAGTGAGGGTTATAAATCCGTGTTTACTTAGTGTGATTAGGAGGTGGTGGGATGTTGATGATGGTCTGGTGTGTAATCACACATCATGATTTATTCTCACCGTGATTAAAGCCCCCAAATGTTCCTATTGTCAGCCCCTCATCAACACACACACAGGTAGGATGCTGCTCTGATTAACACACACAGGTAGGATGCTGCTCTGATTAACACACACAGGTAGGAGGCTGCTCTGATTTAACACTGTAAAGCCTGTTTGTCTGGAGTGAAGGACAAATCCATCACCAAAAGAAGAAGGTATCAACATTTTATGTGGCGCCATCCGTTTTGTGCTTGACATCTATGTTTGGGTAAATATATGACATATTTATCGTTACCAATCACGTTGATTAACATCTGAAATACACATGAATGCAATCCTGGACTAACATGTAAACACCCCCCTATATCCCCAGACATCATATACCAGTAGGCTACTAGATGACTACTCTCAGTATACATCCAGAAGTTTACCAACTCTGCCTTCCTCCTGAAAGTCACTTGTTCATTAGTCTGGGAGGGGGGAGACGGGGAGAGACTGGGAGAGGGGGGAGAGGGGGGAAGAGACAGGGACGGGGAGATGAAGGGGGTGAGTGAGTCAGGTTCTCAGATGACGATCCCACCAAACACAACCGCAGGCTCTGGCAGGGATGTGACTTCAGGCTGGCTGACAGTGACACCACAGCCCTCTCCTCTCCTCGTCTAGTCTCGTCTCATCTCATCCTCTACTAATGCTGGATAACTCTTGACTACAGCAGTAGTACACAGCTCCTGTTCTAACGGTCTCATGGTTTCATCAATGTTTTCAAACTCATTGTGTATCGTTTGTGGTATACCTCAACTCTGTTCGACCSCCAAAGATMATKTAATTTCCCCTCTCTTTCCAAGTCCGTCCTTGAAAGCGTTCTGCAGAATGGATGTGTTGAAGAGAAGGAGCTAGGAGCCACACGAGCTGCAGTGTTTTCTAAAGAGCTGAGAGGCTGTGTGTGTGAGGGCCACTGGGTAGTGACCTCTCCTTTAATGTCCCAGCACGATGGGGGACTCTAGGACTCTGCAGGCGGGCAATTCATGCCTTAAAGATGGGCCACCCTGCTGCTCAGGACGTGTGCCCTCCCTTTGACCTCCCCACGCCCCCTGACCCCTGTCACCATGGCAATGGGGAGTCCCATCACAGGCAGTGCACACACCTGGCACCTGGCCACCCCTCCTCTCTCCCCCTCTCCCCTCATCTTTCCCATCTCCCAGGTCCCACTAGGAGATCTGTAATGAAACAGCAGCTCTGTACTCTGCAGCACTGCTCTGATTTAACACTGTAAAGCCTGTTT
>NC_036867.1:38437100-38438807 GCF_002910315.2 Salvelinus sp. IW2-2015 | reverse complement strand
GTCTGGAGTGAAGGACAAATCCATCACCAAAAGAAGAAGGTATCAACATTTTATGTGGCGCCATCCGTTTTGTGCTTGACATCTATGTTTGGGTAAATATATGACATATTTATCGTTACCAATCACGTTGATTAACATCTGAAATACACATGAATGCAATCCTGGACTAACATGTAAACACCCCCCTATATCCCCAGACATCATATACCAGTAGGCTACTAGATGACTACTCTCAGTATACATCCAGAAGTTTACCAACTCTGCCTTCCTCCTGAAAGTCACTTGTTCATTAGTCTGGGAGGGGGGAGACGGGGAGAGACTGGGAGAGGGGGGAGAGGGGGGAAGAGACAGGGACGGGGAGATGAAGGGGGTGAGTGAGTCAGGTTCTCAGATGACGATCCCACCAAACACAACCGCAGGCTCTGGCAGGGATGTGACTTCAGGCTGGCTGACAGTGACACCACAGCCCTCTCCTCTCCTCGTCTAGTCTCGTCTCATCTCATCCTCTACTAATGCTGGATAACTCTTGACTACAGCAGTAGTACACAGCTCCTGTTCTAACGGTCTCATGGTTTCATCAATGTTTTCAAACTCATTGTGTATCGTTTGTGGTATACCTCAACTCTGTTCGACCSCCAAAGATMATKTAATTTCCCCTCTCTTTCCAAGTCCGTCCTTGAAAGCGTTCTGCAGAATGGATGTGTTGAAGAGAAGGAGCTAGGAGCCACACGAGCTGCAGTGTTTTCTAAAGAGCTGAGAGGCTGTGTGTGTGAGGGCCACTGGGTAGTGACCTCTCCTTTAATGTCCCAGCACGATGGGGGACTCTAGGACTCTGCAGGCGGGCAATTCATGCCTTAAAGATGGGCCACCCTGCTGCTCAGGACGTGTGCCCTCCCTTTGACCTCCCCACGCCCCCTGACCCCTGTCACCATGGCAATGGGGAGTCCCATCACAGGCAGTGCACACACCTGGCACCTGGCCACCCCTCCTCTCTCCCCCTCTCCCCTCATCTTTCCCATCTCCCAGGTCCCACTAGGAGATCTGTAATGAAACAGCAGCTCTGTACTCTGCAGCACTAGGTTGGCCTACACCGTGCACCATTCATACCGTTTAGATAGGAAACCTGACAGTAAGCTGAGTTTATGACAGTACAGTAAATGTCCTTGATCAAAGGAAATGTAGAGTGTAACCTAAAATCAACATCTTCCCTGTTTGTCTTCTTGACCCTTCAGAATGTTCTCTTCTCTCCTCTCTTCCCCCTCCTCTCTCTTCTCTCCTCTCCTCTCCCTCCTCCCTATCCTCTCCCCTTTCCTCCCTCTTCTCTCCTCTCTTCTCCCTCCTTCCTGTCGCCTCGCCTCTCCCCTCTTCTCCCTCCTTCCTGTCGCCTCCTCTCTCTCTTCTCTCCTCTCTTCTCTGTTCCCCAGACATCATGCCATCATTAGTGTTTGGCCTCTCCTCTGACTCAGCGGATCTCTTCCCCAGCCTCTCTTCTCTCCCTCCTATAACATGGTCGTTAACTGCACACAGCGGTAGAGGAAGGTGTCTAATGTAAGAACCCTACTGAGGACATAATAACGGTGCARCACTGAGACGTACAGTATGCCCAAGCCAGCCACTGACATCAAATCAATAATCGTCCTTTCACGCCCGCTTGTTCATTCAATGCTTTGCATTGTATTGCTACATGGTTTGATTGATTGTTGGTAG
>NC_036867.1:38424892-38436475 GCF_002910315.2 Salvelinus sp. IW2-2015 | reverse complement strand
ATGTTTTAGCGGGGGTTTTGATGGCGTGTTGAGGTTGATCATGATATGTGTTAGGCAGTAGGTACGTTGCTGGATTTTATGGACTGTTATGTAGATCTTAACAGGTTTGATTTCTGTCATTCTAACGAATGCATCTTCAGTTTAAATGAACTGGTGTGTGAGTGTTTGTGTTTATTGAGGAAGAATATTCCACTTTTTGTTTTTATTTTCACTTGCTTTGGCAGCAGTTAAACATGTCTTTCCATATCAATAAGCCAGAGGAGCGAGGGAGGCGAGCGAGGGAGGGAGGGAGGAGCGAGGGAGGGAGGGAAGAGGGAGGGGAGAGGAGGAGGAGAGAGAGGGAGCATATAACAGAGAAGCACCTCTGATTTCTGCTACTGTTTACACCATGGAATCTCTCCCTCCCCCTCACCACTACCCCACACACACAGCCCCAACAATAGACAGAAGGTGTTACTTGCAGGGCGCCCAGAGCAGGTCTATTATTCCCTCCTATTAGTGTTAATTAGCCTCTTATTAGGCAGGGCGACTCAGCGCGCTCCCTCATACTAAGCAACCATTGAAAACACATGATCTCTGGCCCTGCTCAAGGTGACCAGGCTTTCTGTTAAAGACTAACCAGGACTTCACAGCCACTGGAAGGTGAACCTGGGACRCGTCTGAAATGGCCCCCTATTCACTYTATAGTGCACTACTTTAGACAGTAGCCCATAGGGTATAGGGTATAGAGTGCCAGTTCAGACGCTGCCCTGGATCTAATGAATGCACAGACAGACTCTTCTACTTTCAGCCAAGGCTCCTAAAACCTTTGAAACATATAAATCCTCCTTCCTAAATCCCTCCCAACTCATTTGTTTCCAGTTTCTGTTCTTTTTAGGAGTCTGATATTTTTAGCTGGAAATTAAGCAAGTGTGCAAAAGCTATTCTTATCATGAATCATTTTCTCCCTCCKTCCATCCACCCGGTCACTCAACCTTGGAGACATGACATTACAAAACAGATATGGGAGCTTCTGTCTGCTTGGAGACATGACATGAAAAGAAAATAGATGTTAGCCTTTCTCTATAAACTGTGACAAAGTCCCACACTCACTCTCAAAAGGGATAAGCACCTTGTTTCGCCCATCCAATTCAAGGTTATGAATAACGTGTTTTTGATAAACATTTGAATTACAACTATCCCTATTACTTATACAACAGCAAGCCAAATAATTATTGTGCTGTTCTACATTTTTGCCAAACCCTCCCTCCCTCCAAACCCAAAGTAATTCTGTGTAGTTGCATCCTGGAATGATGATGTCACTAGTACTGTTCAAGGAGATTACTGACTAGCCTAACGTATTAATCACTGTCTGGGGCCGGGACACCTTCCCAGAGTGCTTTGCATCTCGCCACATCGCTTTACAAGTCTAGCGACTCTAGAAGGAGGAGAGTGACAAAGTGATTCTCAAAGCTGCTCGGTGCTGGCAGGGCGTACGTCTGGGGGGTGGGGGACGCCTCGTCCTCTGAAGCCAGTCCTGGCAGGGCGTACGTCTGGGGGGTGGGGGACGCCTCGTCCTCTGAAGCCAGTCCTGGGGATGGATAGATAGAAGAGGAAGAAAGATGGTAGAACTTGGAGTGACAACTTTTCTTGATCTTCACTTTTAGCTGCTTCATGGTCCTGTTTATTAGAGGCGCACCCACTTTAGTAAAAATGCACAAAGCTGCATTATTCTCTTACAATGTAGTTGAGAGAATAAATATGCTAATTTAAGCCAAAGAACAAACAAGGTGGTTTACCTAAATTATTCCCTCACAGCTTTTGTATTAGTTCCAAACGCTAAACAGAATCGCTGCAATTAAGCGCAGTGGTCTGACCTGCACACATACATTAATAAATGAGACTCAAACTCGCTCCGCTGCAGCACCAGCTAAGTACCCAGCCAGTGTTAGCATTGCAAACAAATGCCTCCCCACGTTGTGTTTCCTTGCCGCTCCTGATTCACTCTGACAGATCCTCAGCTTTCTGAGCTTTAATTGGGCAGCCTCGGGGTGTGAGGAAGGAGAGAGAGAGGAGGAAAGAGAGAGGAGAAGAGAGAGAGAAAGGCCTTTAGTGCTGGGTTACACTCTATACGCACTTCTCTTTCTCCGTGGTAATTACAAGCAGGTGCATGTGGAGAAGAAACAGACTGACTATGGTACCGACCATTGCTTTCTCCCAAGACTGCCTTGGGATGAGAGAGAGGGAGAGAGAGAGAGCAGAGAGGCAGAGAGAGGGAGAGAGAGAGAGAGGGAGAGAGAGAGAGCAGAGAGGCAGAGAGCGAGCAGAGAACTCAGAGGTAGTAGTACAATATTGCTGACAAACAACTCCGGGGGCACCACACCAGACAAATAAACATTAGATATTGTCTTTACCTATAGGCCTTTCTACTCTGGCTCAGGGTCAAACTAAGGTCACAATAGAAAGGGTAAAGAAAGGTCCTTGTTTTATTCTGACATGGAACAACAACGTCTAGCACATTCCTCTGTGTGTCTCTGTTCTAGCTCTACCTTCCATATGAAGTGATGAGACCCAGAGAGAAGCACAGGGAGGGAGAGAGCATGACCGACCAGCTCCCCCTGCCGCTCTCCCAGAATGCACCACTGCTAGTACGACCTGGCCACCGCTCACGGTCCGTGGCTCCATCATCTCAGTACCCCCAGCAGCGTCTTGTGTCCTGCTAGCCAGAGCACTTAACTTGACTACACCACGTCTGCTTGTTTTGGTCCAGAATCACACAGAGTACTAATGGAAAAACAACAAGTGGGGCCCAGCAGAAACCTCTCATGGACTCTCTCTCTCCACTCACAGTACTACTGTGTGTGCTACTGTGTGTTGACTTCAAAGTCCTGTCTGAATTCATAACCTTTATGCCTGCATTGCATGGTCTTCTACAGTGTAGTGTCCGTGAGGCTGATCAGGCAAGGCTCTGCATTAGTGTCACTCTAGTCTGTCACTGTTGTTCCCACAGCAAGTGAAGGGATCCTCTGATCGCGCTGCAACAGAGACGTCACATCAACTGCAACACAGGCTTTATGAGGACCATCATGTACGGTCATAATAACGGCGTAGTTACATTAACACCTACGGATGGTACATAGTAGACAGCACTAGTCCTTATATTGAATATANCCTCCCCCTCACCACTACCCCACACACACAGCCCCAACAATAGACAGAAGGTGTTACTTGCAGGGCGCCCAGAGCAGGTCTATTATTCCCTCCTATTAGTGTTAATTAGCCTCTTATTAGGCAGGGCGACTCAGCGCGCTCCCTCATACTAAGCAACCATTGAAAACACATGATCTCTGGCCCTGCTCAAGGTGACCAGGCTTTCTGTTAAAGACTAACCAGGACTTCACAGCCACTGGAAGGTGAACCTGGGACRCGTCTGAAATGGCCCCCTATTCACTYTATAGTGCACTACTTTAGACAGTAGCCCATAGGGTATAGGGTATAGAGTGCCAGTTCAGACGCTGCCCTGGATCTAATGAATGCACAGACAGACTCTTCTACTTTCAGCCAAGGCTCCTAAAACCTTTGAAACATATAAATCCTCCTTCCTAAATCCCTCCCAACTCATTTGTTTCCAGTTTCTGTTCTTTTTAGGAGTCTGATATTTTTAGCTGGAAATTAAGCAAGTGTGCAAAAGCTATTCTTATCATGAATCATTTTCTCCCTCCCTCCATCCACCCGGTCACTCAACCTTGGAGACATGACATTACAAAACAGATATGGGAGCTTCTGTCTGCTTGGAGACATGACATGAAAAGAAAATAGATGTTAGCCTTTCTCTATAAACTGTGACAAAGTCCCACACTCACTCTCAAAAGGGATAAGCACCTTGTTTCGCCCATCCAATTCAAGGTTATGAATAACGTGTTTTTGATAAACATTTGAATTACAACTATCCCTATTACTTATACAACAGCAAGCCAAATAATTATTGTGCTGTTCTACATTTTTGCCAAACCCTCCCTCCCTCCAAACCCAAAGTAATTCTGTGTAGTTGCATCCTGGAATGATGATGTCACTAGTACTGTTCAAGGAGATTACTGACTAGCCTAACGTATTAATCACTGTCTGGGGCCGGGACACCTTCCCAGAGTGCTTTGCATCTCGCCACATCGCTTTACAAGTCTAGCGACTCTAGAAGGAGGAGAGTGACAAAGTGATTCTCAAAGCTGCTCGGTGCTGGCAGGGCGTACGTCTGGGGGGTGGGGGACGCCTCGTCCTCTGAAGCCAGTCCTGGCAGGGCGTACGTCTGGGGGGTGGGGGACGCCTCGTCCTCTGAAGCCAGTCCTGGGGATGGATAGATAGAAGAGGAAGAAAGATGGTAGAACTTGGAGTGACAACTTTTCTTGATCTTCACTTTTAGCTGCTTCATGGTCCTGTTTATTAGAGGCGCACCCACTTTAGTAAAAATGCACAAAGCTGCATTATTCTCTTACAATGTAGTTGAGAGAATAAATATGCTAATTTAAGCCAAAGAACAAACAAGGTGGTTTACCTAAATTATTCCCTCACAGCTTTTGTATTAGTTCCAAACGCTAAACAGAATCGCTGCAATTAAGCGCAATGGTCTGACCTGCACACATACATTAATAAATGAGACTCAAACTCGCTCCGCTGCAGCACCAGCTAAGTACCCAGCCAGTGTTTGCATCGCAAACAAATGCCTCCCCACGTTGTGTTTCCTTGCCGCTCCTGATTCACTCTGACAGATCCTCAGCTTTCTGAGCTTTAATTGGGCAGCCTCGGGGTGTGAGGAAGGAGAGAGAGAGGAAGAAAGAGAGAGGAGAAGGGAGAGAGAAAGGCCTTTAGTGCTGGGTTACACTCTATACGCACTTCTCTTTCTCCGTGGTAATTACAAGCAGGTGCATGTGGAGAAGAAACAGACTGACTATGGTACCGACCGTTGGTTTCTCCCAAGACTGCCTGGGATGAGAGAGAGGGAGCGAGAGAGAGGGCAGAGAGGCAGAGAGCGAGCAGAGAACTGAGAGGTAGTAGTAGTAGTACAATATTGCTGACCAACAACTCCGGGGGCACCACACCAGACAAATAAACATTAGATATTGTCTTTACCTATAAGCCTTTCTACTCTGGCTCAGGGTCAAACTAAGGTCACAATAGAAAGGGTAAAGAAAGGTCCTTGTTTTATTCTGACATGGAACAACAACGTCTAGCACATTCCTCTGCGTGTCTCTGTTCTAGCTCTACCTTCTATATGAAGTGATGAGACCCAGAGAGAAGCACAGGGAGGGAGGGAGCATGACCGACCAGCTCCCCCTGCCGCTCTCCCAGAATGCACCACTGCTAGTACGACCTGGCCACCGCTCACGGTCCGTGGCTCCATCATCTCAGTACCCCCAGCAGCGTCTTGTGTCCTGCTAGCCAGAGCACTTAACTTGACTACACCACGTCTGCTTGTTTTGGTCCAGAATCACACAGAGTACTAATGGAAAAACAACACGTGGGGCCCAGCAGAAACCTCTCATGGACTCTCTCTCCACTCACAGTACTCTTACAGCTACTGTGTGTTGACTTCCAAAGTCCTGTCTGAATTCATAACCTTTATGCCCGCATTGCATGGTCTTCTACAGTGTAGTGTCCGTGAGGCTGATCAGGCAAGGCTCTGCATTAGTGTCACTCTAGTGTGTCACTGTTGTTCCCACAGCAAGTGAAGGGATCCTCTGAGCGCGCTGAAACAGAGACGTCACATCAACTGCAACACAGGCTTTATGAGGACCATCATGTACGGTCATAATAACGGCGTAGTTACATTAACACCTACGGATGGTACATAGTAGACAGCACTAGTCCTTATATTGAATATAGTGCACATGGGATAGACAGTTAGAAGATATACATGATTGGCCTCACTGTGGTAGCTGAGAATGAAAACTCGTCTGTGTGGTCGGTCACTGTAGACAGTAAGAAGATATAAATGATGGCCCAGCAGTGTGGTAGTCGTCACTGTAGACAGTAGAAGATCATAAATGATTGCCAGTACTTTGTATGGCACTAGCATAGACAAATCTGTTGCCCGTGTGAGTGACTGTGCTATATCAATTGGCAGTAGTGAGTTCACTTATGCAAGAATATAATATTGCCGAGGGTTGGCCACGACAAGATCTACAGACTTGCAGTGAGGTGTAGTGTCACTGTACGAACAGTAGATTAAATATTCCACATGGTCATGCATGAGCCAGTAATGATGCGAGGCCGTACGCCCTTGCAGTGTCTGTCGAAGTAGATTTGGCAGCACCGTGTGTCGTCACTGTAGACAGTGAGTAACATGAATCCAAGTCTGTAGTCTCACAGTGAGTGAAATCGCTGCCCAGCAGCTGTGGTTAGTGTTCCATCCTCGGTAGACATAAATGATTGCCATCAGTTGTCACTTAGCATAGATTAAATGATTTGGCCACTAGCGTGTGCACTGAACCATAGAGAACTGATGCCGTACGGGTGGTCTGTACACGTGAAAGATAATATGCACAGCTTGTAGGCAATGTAGACAGTGGATACAATGATTAGAGCCTGTTAGGCTTAGCGTAGGATTAGAGCCTGCGCACCCTGCGTGTTCACTGCTCACGACGTAGAAGATTCAGAGCCAGCAGGTGTGTACTTCACTGAGAAGATGCGACGTGTGTGCACACCAGGAAGATTGATGGCCAGCAGCTGTGGTAGCTCGTCCATGAGCAAAATAAGCTCAATTGACTCACTGTGAGCCATGTAGGCAGAGAATATAACGATTGGTACCTGTGGTAGTGCTCACGAGCAAGCAGAAAATGATTGGCCGAGTGTGGTTGTGTCACTGTAGACAGTAGAAGATATATTCTTGGAATAGGTATAGCATCACACTAATTACTACACTACAAATGTCTCTTCTGCTACTGTTGTCCACTTGAAACCAGCCTCTCCAGGCCTGTTGGCGTACGGCCAGCATCCAGCCTCTCAGTCTGGTGGGTGAGGCAGGCATCCAGCTCTTCAGTCTGTGGGTATGCAGCATCCCAGCCTCTCAATCTGGTGGTAGGCAGCTATCCCAGCCTCTCAGTTTGTGGTTGTAGCGCTCCAGGCTCAGCTGTATACCACCAGCCTCTCCAGTCTGTGCGTAGGCAGATCCCTCTAGTGGCGTACAGCATCCCAGCCTCTGCAAGTCTCTTGGCTGCGTACAGGCACATCCCACCTCTCAGTCTGTGGGTAGGCAGCATCCCAGCTCTTCAGTCTGTGCGGGTAGCAGCATCTCCAGCCTCTCAGTCTGTGGGTAGCAGCATCCAGCCTCTCAGTCTGTGGGTTAGGCAGCATCCAGCCTCTCATGTCTGTGCGGTAGGCAGCATCCCAGCCTCTCAGTTCTGTGGTAGGCAGGCATCCCAGCCTCTCAGTCTGTCGTGGCAGCATCCAGCTCTCTCAGTCTGTGGCGTAGGCAGCATCCCAGCCTCTCAGTCTGTGCGGTAGCGCACTCAGCCCCATCCTTGGTAGCTCAATCCAGCTCTCAGTCTGTGCGTAAGGCAGCATCCCATGCCTCTCAGTCTGGGGTAGCTAGCATCCACCCTTCAGTCTATGGTAGGCAGCAACCCAGCTCACTAGTGCATCAGCCTCATCCTGTGGGTAGGCAGCCTCTCAGTCTGTGGAGGCAGCATCCCAGCCTCTCATCTATGGGTAGGCAGCATCCCAGGCAGTGGCAGACATGGCCTGTGAAGCAGCTATGCTGTACTCCAGCTTAGAATTGAGGTTAGGAGACAGAGGTTACTGATGTACTCACCGCTCTGTTTGTGTTCTGTCAAATCCCACAGCCAACACCACAACAACGCTAGCTCCTCATCAGACGATACCGCTGCAATCACAACACATACGCTTGTCTCTTGTTCTCATCAGGCTCAGTAGCAATATGGCAGAGGGAACAGAGATGGGGAAAGAGAGGGATGAGAGAGGGGAGAGAGAGATAAGTAAAAGGACTGTGTACAGACAAAGGGAGAAATGTTCCCTATTACAATACGAACCTAGTCTTGGTATGCACCTCACTGGAGTCAATATGTTGTTTCTATGTCTGCTTGTAATGAGTGACACCCAGACACCACAGCCAGTCACTTCTGCTCCAGAGACTTGTCTGGTCTGAGACACCTTCGTCGAACACGACGCAGACAGACAGACAGACAGACGAGACAGACAGACAGACAGACAGAACAGACAGACATGACAGACAGACAGACAGACAGACAGAACCAGACAGATCAGACAGACAGCAGACAGACAGACAAAGACAGACAGTGCAGCGAGAGGTGGGTGCATCACTGTTTTGCTGAAGACCTCACACAAAACTTCTAATGGATGGTGATAGATGACAATTGCTTCAGGCACGCAGCACAGGCAGCACAGTCAGATACATTACAGACCTTGAATCACCGGTTTATTGTAACACTGCTGCTGGACTGCTGTTGGTCTCTCCAACCACAGTGTGTGTCTTTGGATAACCTGTAATGTTCTTCATACTAGTTGTATTTCTCACAAGCTGAGAGAACAATTTGTTCACCAAGCCCAGCGTGACTGTAGTAGATGTATACTGAACCACACCAGGCTAGAACTGAAGGACCAGTGTCTTTGAAAAAGAACAATAACAACAGTCTGCGTTGATGGTGGAATGTCGGTCTCCAAGTGGGGTGCTGGGTGATCACATCCTTATCAATATCAGACAATAATTCACTGCCATATAACACAATACATACGCCATAATCTGAAAATCCACCGCATATCACAATACTCACCACCATATCACAATACTCACCACCATGATCACAATACATCACACCCATATTTCGAAATACACACTACCAGCTCCATTCAACATCACCGCCGATAATTCTGAAAACATTCACCGCCATATAAGTCAACAATACATCACCATCCTTAATCAATCAATACATACCGACATAGATCACAATAATCAACCGCCACACAATACATCAGGGGTGTCAACAATACATCACCGCCATATCGGCACAATACATCACCGCCATATCCACAATACATCAGCCATCCTACAATTCATCACATGATACAACATTCACCGCAACTCACAGTACATCACCAATACATCACTCCAACAGTGCAGGCGAATTGATGTATGGATAAATCTAATAAATGAAAGGTTGTGTTTAAGTGTGTTTGTTCTTATTGATTCTTGATTAATTGTTTGGGGGTGTTTTCCCGCTGGCAGAGGCCCCAGTATTTATTGTCCATTGTTGCCGATGTTTTGTGTCTATGTTTTTAATTGGAAATATGAGCAACATTAAGGGTTATTGTAAAATGAGTCATTCCATACCTTGTCATTTTTGTTTTTGTTCAGTAAATTACGATACAGTGTGGATTTTATCTCTCTCATAATAAAAAGTCAATTTTAATCAGAGGTTGATATCAAAAACAAGAGGACGAGAGAACGAATGTTTCTTGATTAGGTATCATTGACCATTCATTAAAAAATGTTTTTTTTGTGGTGTTTCTTAGTTTTTAGTTTGTGATACTTAGGTCTCATATCGAAACAATTAGCCTTCAATAGCGTCAATAAAGTGACTCTCTAATTAATCGATTTCTGCCTGTCCATCCATCCATCCAGCAGACAGCCAACAGCTGTGTGTCGCAGGACCCAATAGCAATCAGAAAGACAACATGACCTGTGTCCCAAGGGATCTGAACCATCCACGTATCTGATTTTTCGCTAGTTTCCCAATGCAAGCCTCAACATACTGTCTCTTGGTGCTAGGAATGATGCCCCTGCCCGACAGAGTGACGTCCAGACATGCCATTAAACCCCTGGCCGTCTCATTGTTCCCTGGTGCGGGTGGTCAAAAGCCTATCGTGAGGAATAGCTGTTTAGCTTAGTATAACTCAGACAGCTCCTCCTATATAGAAACTCATAGAAACCAGATCTTATGACGACTGAGGCAAGTTACGTGGTTGGTTGGACTAGAGGTGGACTAAGTAGAATACAAATAGTAAGTACCTGAGGGAAGGACACACAAAGAAGAGGTAAGCAGCTAGCAAGTTAGGTGACTTGCCCTCTGAAGCTAATCTTCTCCTTCCTCTAGTGCTGGACTAAAGAGACAACACAGTTAGTGAGTGAGTTGTAGCGCGGCGAGTGTCCTGACCTGTGCTGAGCTTGCTTCCTCCTTTTTCCGACCCGACTCCCCCCTCGTCCCGTGTCTCCCTGGAACCCGACATGGCCTTCCAAATGATTAGTGTACGTGTAAAATAAAATAGTGGAATAATTTGGTTTTTAAACTCATTTCCCTCCTTAAATGGGTTATTCCGGCAGGCTGGTCTTGCACCTCGGCAAAGGTGGATGGTAAGGAGGGTACGAGGGTGGTAGTGTCAAAGCATGCGGGCTAGAGATCATCGATTAACGGTTATCAGCCTGGTCTGTTTGATTGCGCTCCGGCCTCGCTCTCTCTCTCTCCCCATCTCCAGCAGGAACACCTTAAATGGGTGGCAAATATTGGAAGTGGCAGGCCTCCTCACCGACTGTGTCTTAGGGTCATCTGTGACACATTTCCACTTTATTAGCCCTTTTCCCCTCCTCCACCTCTCTTAAATTCGCTGTGTGATGTGTGCTGTTGTGTGTGTGGTGTGTGTGTGTGTGTGTGTGTGTGTTGTGTGGTGTGTGTGTGTGTGTGTGTGGTCGCTGTGTGTGAGTGTGTGTGTGTGTGTGTGTGTGTGTGTGGTGTGGTGTGTGTGTGCTGTGTGACTGTGTGTTGTGCATAAGAACAGAGGAGGTACACACGATTCAATAAAAGAAAGAAGAGACCGTATGGAATTGTGGAGAAAAGACTTCACATGGTTGCTTGATCTGGTAATAGAAACCAGCTTATACCGCGTCGTTCGGCCATTGTTGTCGTCTGTAATTGCAGGCATTTGCTTCAATGCTGTGGGTGTAAACGCCAGAGTACACACGCTCAGACAAAACCAACCTGCACCGCTGTTTATTGTTACCACAATATTTCTCCTTTGACAGCCCCAGCTCAGCTCGTGCCTTCTCACCCGTTTCCTTGTTGAACGAACGCAGTAGATACGATAGACCTATACACTAGAAGAGGAGAGAAGAGAGAGAGAAGAGAGAGAGAGAGAGAGAGAGAGAGAAGAGAGAGAGAGATGAGGAAGACGAGGAGAGAGAGATGGAGAAGAGAGAGAGAGAGAGGAGAGAGAGAGAGAGAGAGAGAGAGAGAGAGGACGAGAGAGAGAGAGAGAGAGAGAGAGAGGAGAGAGAGCGAGAACTCTTGGGAGAACGTGGAGAAACGGTGACGTTACAGTGAGGAGATTTGATGATCAGTAAACATGGAAGAAGGGCTATTCAGTTGTGAATTCAGTAACCAGTAATACTGGCCCTGTCACACAGTTTACGCTGACAACAGGTGCCTAACCTTTTGTGTCTGTGTGACATGTTTATGGTCACTTTTTCTTTTACGTCTCCATCGTGTGTTTTTCCGCTACAAGTCCTTTCGTGGTTAGTGCTATTTTCCTTGTAGATATACACTAGAACGGCTTTTCTTGACAATGTTCAGGAATCTTCCG
>NC_036867.1:38412149-38424792 GCF_002910315.2 Salvelinus sp. IW2-2015 | reverse complement strand
GGGGAATGTGGCCCTAGTGTGCCTGGCCAACAGGGGCTTCCCGGAGGGCTGGAAGCTGGGTTGGAGGCTGGGGGTCGGGGGGGCCTTGCAGGGCAACCAGAGCCTGGAGGTCCTGGAGAAGGACGGTCACTACAGCTGGAGCAGCAGCCTCACYCTCCCCACTGACCAGTGGAGGAAGGCTGGCTCAGTCACCTGTGAGGCCACCCTAAAGGACCAGGCCCCCGTCACTCACACACTGGAGCCACACCACTGCTCCCAGTAGACACCCTGTACACAGAGAACACCTACCTATCTGTCATTCTATCACTCTAAATATCTATCTAGAGCTTCAACCCTGGTCATCAATCTGGGATTCTGCATCTTTAAATTTGTACCTGGGTTTTATTGCTTTTGCTTTTAGATTGGAGATGTTAACACAATAAAATACTTTGTATTAATGTCAAACAAGGTGTCCCTGATTTGTATTATAAAATAAATAGAAGTGAATATCTGTGAACGTGTGGTTGTTAAACAAAGACTAAACTGCTCTGTAACAAAATGGACATTAGAAGGTTGGTAGGGGGTGAGGGAGGGTGGGTAGTGGGTAGAACCCCTTGGGACAGTGAATATCTGGGGACAGGAGCAGAACCACATCATCTGACCGTTATAGACATGGAAGGGGGTTAAAGGATATAGTTGTTGGTTTTTATCATGACTAAACTATTTAGTGTAGTTGAGATTCATTTGTGAGTTGTAACCAGATTTTCTGTATGGGGGTAAAGTAGTGGTTATTTACGCTTGGTGATGTCATATAACCAGGATCTGAGTTGTGATGAAAGGAATTGAAAACATTTTCGATGTCCAAACATGTTCAAGCCCATTAAAACCTGTTAAAACCAGTCGACCACAGGGAGAGATGCTGAGAGTTTCTCACCCTGAGTCAGGAACCCCACTGTGATCAGCAGTGAGATCATCTTCATCATGTTCATCATCTGTGGCTTTGAGAAGACAACAGACTGGACACAACAATGATAACACTGCAGTCTTAAAGTGTCAGGACAGATCTCAGTCCTGCAGTCTGAAACTCACAGGGCTATAAACACTCTCAGAGCACTGAAGCATGAGCTGCCAATGCAAATCACCTCCTCTATGGAAATACCCTACCTCAGGACAGATGATGAAACTGTTAATGCAATGACATAAACACAATAATCTTAAACATGGAGGAAATAGCTGACCTAAATCTGTGGGAAGACC
This sequence comes from Salvelinus sp. IW2-2015, assembly GCF_002910315.2. Taxonomy (NCBI): domain Eukaryota; kingdom Metazoa; phylum Chordata; class Actinopteri; order Salmoniformes; family Salmonidae; genus Salvelinus; species Salvelinus sp. IW2-2015. The sequence continues at coordinate 38,423,556 of NC_036867.1, read as the reverse complement.
TGTAATTGACCATAGCATTTGGTTACATGTAAGTGTATTAATTCCATGCTAGTGCATTGCTATTCTATACTGGCTATTCTAGCCTTTTTGCTAAAATGGCGTCATGCTGAAGTTCAGTTCAGGCCATAAAGAATGATTGAGGCCTAAGATGGATATAAATGTTTTTGCATGGACATTGCCTTTGAGGCAATCCACCATTTTGAAGTAGTCAACTGAGTGGTTCTTCCTATGGGTTAAGGAATGATCACATAATTCCATCCAGGTCATCAGGAGGGATCAGCCAATGAATTGTACTCATGAGGAAACATTACATTACAGCAGGTGGCAGTAACTCACCAACCTTGGCTCTATACCTGTTCAAACAACACAGTCTAGGTGACAGTTTGCACCCTGTCAGTTGGTTTACCAGTAAAAGTAGTAGAAGAAGAAAATGGACTACTTCAAAATGGAGATGGCCTCAATGGCACTGCCTGTGCTCTCACAGACACTATAATGGGACAGATACAATAATGATGTGGTCATAGTAACTTCAACCGTCTCATGGTTTTACCAGACCCAGAAAATAAAGAGTTATATCAAACAGTGTCAGGTTCAGCTGTGGTGGAATACAGACTGGTGCCCAAGCTGTTTTATCACTTTTTGACATTCATATCTAGATAGGTGCGACAAAAATAACTATTTTCAAGCAGAAGAACCTAGCACTTACTGGCACTGCAGTTTAAACATGCTAAACAGAATCATCAATACAGTCTGATCACTGGTTATCTGATCCTACAGAAATAAAAAACTTTTAGAGCATATTATTCAGATTCATTCAATTCCTCAAACAGCTTTGATACTTCTGCTTGCGCAGTTCCCGGAGAACCTTACGTTGCTCAGACTCTCTAAAGAAAGAACAGTTGTATTAGAGGAACTCACCACTTTATCTGAACTGAAAGCTGCTCTTTTAAATTGAAGAAAGATAAAGGGCCTGGTATTGATGAATAACCCCTGAACTCATTCTCAACTTTGGGATGACCCCAGACCAGTTATTCTTGAATCGCTAAATTGCTATTGAAAAAGGACAATTTCACAGAGACATCAATAAGCTATTAATCCCTAACCCCTAAGAAAGGAAAAGCCTCACAAACTGTGAAAAATTTACCAATCAATCTTAATCTGAACAGAAATGAAGATGTATGTCAAAGTTCTAGCCCATTGTGGCCTAAGACATTATTAACAAGAATCCAATACAAATGGCGACATATGCATCAGGCCCCCATACACCCAAACCAAGGGCACTGCGTTTCAAATCCACCTCTAGGGCCTGCTCGCCATCCCTACCTACTGAGAAGCTACAGCTCTCGACCGACCATCAACCCAGTCAAAACTGTCCCAGCTCTCTGAGCACCCCAATGTGGAACAAACTCCCTCAACGACCGCCAGTACAGCGGAGTCATCACCACCTTCCGAGAGACACCTGGAAACCCCACCCTTAAGAAATAACCATAGGACCATAGGATAAAAAGTAATCACTTTCTAAACCCCCCCCCCCCCCTTAAAAGAGTTAGAATTGCACTATTGCTAAAAGTAGCGCATTGTTCCCACCTGGATAATCATAAGGTGAATCTACCCCGCGGCTGCGCAGGTGGATTCTAGGCACAATGCAATCGCAGTCGCTAAGACGGCCGCCACCAGAGTCATGCTAGGCGCTTACAACGCCCAGGCTCTGTCGACAAGCCCGGCCCAAACCGGAGATCACACTGGCACGCACCACAATTGCGCATATCACCGTCGTCCCGCCGGTGAGGGCGCGTACCTTGGGCCAGGACTAGGGAGCGGCTTTAAGGCCCCGTAGGAGGCATATCCTTGTCTACAGTATGTAAAAAAAAAAAAAAATGCTAATAAAATGTATGGCACTACTCACTGTAAGTCGCCTCTGGATAAGAGCGGATCTGCCTAAAGACTAAAATGTAAAAATGTAATGTAAATGTGAATGCACCAATTTGTAAGTCGCTCTGGATAAGAGCGTCTGCTAAATGACTTAAATGTAAATGTAATACATCCTGAACAAATAGTGGTTATTAAGGGTCGTCAGGCAGCCGATAACATAAACTGCATGTTTCATGTGGTTGCTGAGGCTTCCAATCTGGATACCCCGTGTGCTGAGTTATCATTAGATGCAGAGAAAGCCTTTAACCGCTTAGAGTGGGAAAATGTATGGCGTGTTCTTGAACATTTTGGTTTTGGGGCAAGATTTATACAAATGATTTGCACCATATATGTGAATCTTTCTTCTGTTATATCTACTGGTACTACCCATTCTAATCTATTTATCATACAACCAGGATGTATATCTACTGGTTCTACCCATTCTAATCCATTTACCATACAACCAGGATGTATATCTACTGGTACTACCCATTCTAATCCATTTACCATACAACCAGGATGTATATCTACAGGCACTACCCATTCTAATCCATTTATCTTACAACCAGGATGTGAACAAGGTTGTCCCACATCCCCTTTGCTATTTGCTCTCTCTCTTGAACCGCTGCCACAAAGCATACGTCAAAATGCTGCTTCCTCACACATAAAAACCAAATAAACTGAACAAGTAATTTCTCTGTATTCAGACGACTCACTGCTGCTCTATGTTGCACCTGCTCAAAAATCCCTCCAGCCAATAATGTCTATTTTCACACCATTAAACATGGTCTGTTTACAAGATCAACTGGTCTAAATCAGCTCCACTACCTCTTAACTCAGCTATGGGAAGTGTTCAACTACCACCTATGATTCCAGGGAAGAAACAAACCACCTACTTAKGCATTACCATATCCCAATCTATTGACACTACATTCAGGAAGAACTACTTAGAAACCATTGAGAATATCAAAAAAGCCATAAWARRATGGTCTGCTATGGCCAYTTCTTTGCATGCTAGAATCTCAATGATTAAAATGAATGTCCTCMCTCGTATCAATTTTATGAGTTCCATGTTACCACTGCTTCCTCCTATAGACTATTGGTCTAAACTTGACTCTGTCATAAAGAAGTTAATTTGGGGGAGAAGGAGACTGTCACGGATTCCCCCGGTACTGCTGCTCATTCTGTGCAGCAGCTCCGGAGGTCTACGTCACCGGCCTCTAGGCATCACTGAACTGTCTCATTACGCACACCTGATTCCAATTCCCCTGATTAGTAATTGTATATATGTGCCCTCTGTTCACCATTGTCTTGTGGGTTATTGTCCCCATGGCCGTTGGTCTTGTGAGTACCTGTGCTTTGTTGTTTCGGCTTTCGTGATGTGTGTATTGTGCACTCGTTATTACGGGTCTCATCCCGTGTATTGTTATTACGGGTCTCTTCCCCTGTATTTATTAGAGGTTTAAACTCGCTCTTCTGTTTGGGTTTCATCCCTGTGTTTTTGTATATGTTTGTTTTGTGCTTCGTCCACGTGCCTTTTCATGGCATGTTGTATTTTTGGGTGGAGTGTTTTTTTAAATCTCTTACATATTCCTACACCTGTCTCCAATAATTTATACTACAGTGACCACAGATTAAATATGCAACACCACAGACAACAAAAGCATGAGGTGGACTTATTGTTTGGACCCATTATAGCATACTCAGTAAATGTGTGGAAAGCTACAGAGAAGAATATGCAATCTAATCTTAAATGGAATGCTTAGTGTGTAAGAAACAGTTTTATATCATATTATTGGTCTAAGAAGGATGTTTATACTTTCAAAGACATATTCAATGTGAATGGACTCCTCAGTTTCCAGGAAATCCACCAGTGTTTTAATGTCCCAGGCTCATCATTTTGTCTTTACCTTCAACTCCACCTATCCACCCAGCCTATGGGGTCCCCTGGGGAGCAGAACTAGCAGTACACCCATTGGTCAAACTTCCACGGACAGACGCCCCTCAAAAGGAGTTGTTTCTGATATCTATAGTCAATTAATTCTCGCAGCACAAAAACCATTGTCTATCCACTGTATTCGAAAATGATTTTAGACTTGCTGACAGACAAATGAGTTGGGAGACAGTATGGAAAAATATATTTGGATCATCTAGAAACCCCAATCACCAATTCATTGATATTCTTTTTGCCATAGAACCGATCTAACACCTCAAAAAAGACATCACATGGGTATTAGTCCATCACCATTATGTGAGTTCTGTACCACCTCATCAGTTACCATTGCAACAATGGCTGCTCACATTTAAGGAAATTGTACTTATGGAGCTCTCCACGGCCAGGATCCATAGGGCCAAGGTGTCCACTGGACACATGGAAAAAAGCAGCAGGGGATATTTACGAACCCTTAACCAGCGGACCTTACATCCATGAATGTGTATAAGTAATGTTATTATTTCTGAGGCTATATGATGTATTGTTCAGTAGATATAATTTGTAACATAAATTTATTTGACATGCAATCAGATTGCCAGTGGGGGGGGAGGGTTAAAATATATATCTATAAATGTATTGTATGAATCCTATGAATTGAAATAATAACTTGATATAAAAAAACTAGGTGGCAACAAAAGTTTTCTGATTGGTTGTATCTTAATCACAATCCTCCCACTTGCACTTTCTCTTCTCCTGGAACCACATGCCCAACAACTTGTAGGCCTGCAATGATAATACGACAAACTTTAACCAAACTAAATATGTACCATTATTTTTTTAAATGTTGCCCCGCTTTTACTCCCCAATTTCATCATGTCCAATCTCGATCTTGTTTCATCGCTGCAACTCCCCAATGGGCTCGGGAGAGGCGAAGTTCGAGTCATGCGTCCTCYGAAACATGACCCTACAAACCACACTCCTTAACACAAGCCAGGTTAACCAATGTGTTTGCGGAAACACCTATCAACTGGCGACAAAGTCAGCCTGCAGGTGCCCATCCTGCCACAAGGAGCTACTAGAGCGCGAGAGGAGCGAAGTAAAGCCCCCCGGCCAAACCCTCCCCTAAACTGGAAGACACTTGGCCAATTGTGCGCCACCCTATGGGACTCCCGGTCGGTTGTGACACAGCCTGGGATCAAACCTGGGTCAGTAGTGACGCTTGTTTCACGCTTGTTTTATCGCTTGTTAACTTGACAATAACATTTTGGTTTAATTTGTGTTTGTGTAAGCTACACAGCCGAAAATTAACAAGTTCAACATGGCGCCACGACAACAATGTTTGCCCATCTTCATAACCACTATGAAGCTTTCCTGAATGAAAATAACATTGTGACAGATCTCCTAGTTACAGGATACAGAGAAAATACATCACTTCAGACTCCAGGGATATGAGGAATGGTAATGTGCTGTAACGTGCCATTAACTTCACTCGGCTAGAGCACGGCTGCATACCTCTTCATATCTGACCTATGACCTTGCTAGGTCAGACATATCACCCGGAGGTAATGTTGTCCTCTGTCTGATGTCCAGTCTTAGTTTACTCAGGATTAGGTCTGGGAGATGCCCCTGTGGTACAGGACAGGTACTGGTGGAGGCATTAGGAGGTTGTTGTATGTGTGTCTGAGCATGTGACTTTGGAACTGTTGATCTTTGCCACGGCTGACCTGTCATGACCCTGAAGGTATTCTAGACTGGGATGAAGGTCTCCATCTGCTCAGTGCTGATTCCTGATAGATTCATATGAAACTGCTCAGTGTGTTCTTGATGAATTCATGATGAATCTTCAGATGTAGATCACTAGTTATCCATAACTTCCTCATGCCATTCTAGTGGGACATACGTAAAATGACCTTAGAAAATTTGCTCTTTTCACAATTATGCTCTTCTTTTGCAAAAAACAAAAGTGCTGACTACATAAAGTGACAGGGCAGTCTGCTGGCATGTTGGGGTTGACTGATCTTCCCTGGGAACTGACCTCTGACTTTTAATCTTTGACCTTTTACCAGTCCGCTATGACCTGTGTCCAACCTCTTCCTGTCACACCACACAAAGATCAGTGCAGTGACCTATAAAATGACCTGTGACTGACATCTAACCTCTGACTTGATCTTGACCTCCTCTGGTCTAGCGCTGGTGTGTCTGTTAAGGATGGGGAACATCTGGGCCGGAGTGTACTGTCTATTCTGGCGAGAGGGCATGAAACTCTAAGTTTCTGTTTTACGGGTCTCTTCTCTGTCAACACATCATTCAACTGTACACATCACCAATAATGCTACACAGAAGTGTTGGCCAGACTGGATCACAGTTGTGTCTGGTGGTCAACAAGATTGAGGCATACAAACCTTTTTGCTTCCACACATGATTATGTCTGACATGATATGTGATTTTTCACTCCATGGGACTATTTCACCTCATTTTCTCTATCAAGGAGGACATTTGTAACATGGGATGTTGGGAGGGTTTATGAATAGTTTGTAACCATTTATTTCTGATGTTAGTAAAGTGGTTGTGCTTCGGTGGATTCATATAACCAACCATTTAGTTCGTGTTCACTGGGACCAGTGATGTGTGTCATTTTGTGCAGGAGTTTTTGTACGTTCTAATCCACTAGTGTGAAGATACTTTATTTGAAAACGTTAGATAGTGAACTCTGACAGTAGTAAACTGCTGGATCTTCAGCTGCGACTCCACTGATGGTCAGAGGTGAGTGCTCGTCAGACCCACTGCCATGAATCTACCGCCGGAATTCCATCTCAGCAGTTCTTTGCATTTCTTATAAGGAGTTTAGAGCTCTCTCCAGGTCTGTTGATACAGACATGCACACTTCATTTCCTACTATCCATTGCGCACTTTAGGGTTGGTTCTAACAGAGTCATGAGTGACGTGGTCTCCTGGAGAAAAGTCCTTAAGGAGGCTGAGTCACAGCTCACCTGACCTCTGCGTCCTGAAGAGGAAAGAAATATAAAATTCATTCAATGAGTATAGAATAATAGAACATTTCATAATATTTTATCCATGGACATTTATTAATTGAGATCCATTTCAATGATTATACAAGGCACTCAGCAATATGTATTTTTCCTTTGTAAGAGTTATAAAACAACAGACCTTTGAGGCAGCAGCAGACCAGTGTCCAGATGAAGATGGTGATCAGAGTCATGGTTGTCGTGGTTTCTGTTGTGTTGATGGACAGATCTCAGTCCTGCAGTCTGAAACTCACAGGGCTATAAACACTCTCAGAGCACTGAAGCATGAGCTGCCAATGCAAAGCACCTCCTCTATGGAAATACCCTTCCTCAGGACAGATGATGAAACTGTTAATGCAACACAATAATAATATTAAACATGGAAGGGAATAGCTGACCTAAATCTGTGGAAGGACTTGACCATAGTATTTAGTTACATGTAAGTGTTTTCAATCAATAATACTGTATTGCTATTCTATATTGCTGCCTTCTTGTACTTAGTGAGTTTGTCAGAGATATTACACCTCTCCAACATTTATATTTTATAGTCAGGGGTGAAATCAGCTAAAATGAAAAACCTAAAACATCAAAGTAAATTCATTTGAAAGTTATGACCTACGTATATATAGTATTTTTGACAGACAATCTGGTAGGGTTGAATGTGTGTTGTGTAGAGAGTTACTGGTGTGTGTAAAGTGCATGAGGTTTTTGTACGGCTGTTCAATGAGTCTGTATCATTGTGGTGGACTTTTGGTGGCGGTACCAAACTCATCGTTGACTGTAAGTACAAGAGATTTATCATTTTTATAATACATTCAGTTGAACATTTATAAAGTCACAAAGTCATTATTGAGAAATAGTTATAGATTTGAATGTTTATTTTATTTTATTCCGATTATTTGTGATGTTTCCACCTACTCTAATGATCATTCAAGGACAATAACTTAATATACCAAATATCTGCAAATATAAAATAATAAGTTGAGATGTTGGATGTCTTTAAATACACAGAAACAGTTCAGCAGCTTTATTAAACATGTTATATTGTAAACATGTACGTTTTCTTTCTGTACAGTACTTTAACACATCCCTGACTGTAAAGTGTGGTCACACTTCATAGATGTTATTGGAGGGAAGTAAAATAGTGTGTAATATATTTTTATAGATAACCTGCCATTTTTACAGACTATTTCATACAATACAAATAACATATTTGTTTCTTAATATTAAAGTTGTTGAAAGTTCTTCAAGGTTCCTGTCCAGTTTAACCCTTACATGTCATCTCTCCTTTCCCCCCTCATCTTCTCTCCTAGTGGGTGTGGTACGTCCCTCCCTGACCGTCCTACTTCCCTCCAGTGAGGAGCAGGACCAGGGGAATGTGGCCCTAGTGTGCCTGGCCAACAGGGGCTTCCCGGAGGGCTGGAAGCTGGGTTGGAGGCTGGGGGTCGGGGGCGGCCTTGCAGGCGCAACCGAGCGTGCGAGTTTCCTCCGGGAAACGGACCCAGTTCTACCTATCAGGCTGGGGAGCAGCAGGCCACTCTCTTCCCACTGACCAGCTGGCCAGGCAGCGCTGCCTCAGTAAGCCTGTGGGAGGCCGACCGGCTACTACATGGAGACTTTATGGCCCCGGATCACTACACACCAACACTACGCGAGCTCACACACACATGCTCTCCCAGTAGACACCCCTGTACACCAGAGAAATCCCTACCTTTCACATCAATTCTACTTCACTCTCTCACAATATCTATCTAAGTCCTTCATACCTGGTTCATTTACAATCTCTGGGAGTTGGCTGAATCACTTAATTGTAGCCTTGGGTTTTTTGGCTGTTTTGCTTTTGATGGAGAAATGATTAGCCACACAACTAAAAGATACTTTTGTATAATCAATGCTCACAATACCATACGGTGTCCTGAGTTTGTATTATAAAATAAATGTTGTCGAATGAATAGTCTGTGAAACGTCGTGTGTTAAGAACAAAGACTATAACTGCTCGTAACAAAATGACATTACGAAGGTTTGGTAGTTGGGGTTCGAGCGCGAGGGTGGTATGTAGGGGTAGATATCCCTGGTGGGACACGTAAATTTTCTGGACGACAGGATGCACAGATACCCCATCGATTCATCTTGACCGCTATCAGTAATGGAAGGCCCGGATTAAGGGGCATGTAACCAGTTGTGGGTTCTTATGCAATAGTAACTAAAGGCGCTATCTTATGTAGTTCTGAGATTCATTCAGTGGTGAGCTTGGTAGAGCGCGAGATTTGTTCTGTATGGGGTAAAGTAGTGGTTTCATTTTGCCGCTCTGGGATGTCTATAATATACTGTCGAGGATGCGTGCAGTTTTTGATGAAAGGAAATTGAAGGTAATCAGTCTTCTCTGATGGTCCAAACCTGTTCAAGCCACATTATAAACCGGTTCAAAACCAGTCGACCAATCAGCGGAAGAGACTGCTCGAAGATTTCACTGAGTCAGTGTAACCTCACACTGTATCAGTCAGTTGAGACTCATCATATCATTCATTGTTCCTCCATGTGGTCCTCTTGGGAGAAAGACCAAACTGGACACAACAATGACTTAACACTGTTTCAGTTCTTTAAACTCGTCATACGAGACTTCTCAGGTCTCGCAGGGTGTGAACTCATCAGTGGCTCAGACTATCGTTCCAGAGCAACTGAAGCACTCGAGTCTGAACAAGTGCAAATCATCATCCTCTATGGAAATACCCTTCCTCAGGTACAAATGATGAACTGTTAATGCATCAAACATACAGCCCAACAATACGTCATTAAACATGGAGCGAAATATGCATGACCTACAATACTGTGAGATTTCTTAATTGACCATTAGCATTTCGTACATGAAGTCGATCACTTGACTCTCAATCGCTAAAGATGCATTCGGCTATTTTCTTATCTCGGATATCTCTAGCTATATTTGCTTAAAATTGGACGTCCTATGACTGAGAAATCAGTTCAGGCCGACATAATAGAAATGGAAATTCGAGGCTTCTCGTAAACGATGATAGTAATATGTTCGTTTTTGCATGGTTACATTGCCTTTGATTGCAATCCCTACCATTTTTGCAAAGTATTGTCACTGAGCTGGTTTTTCCTTATGGTATGAGGAAAGCCCGATCACTGAATTCGGATCGAGGTCACTCAAGGAGGGAATCAGGCCAAATGAAATTTCACTCTCATCGAGTGCGAAATACATTTATCGTTACTAGACAAGCAGGGTGGCAGATTAAGTCACCACCTTGGCTCTACTCACCCCTTTTCGAAACCACACAGTCATATTGGTGCAGTTTGCACCTGTCAGTTGTTTACCAGTAATACAGTGAGGGTAGCAGAAGAAATGCGACCCTTCTATAAATGGAGGATGCGCCTCAATTGGCACATGCCCCTGTGCTCTCGCGCACAGACACATAACATAGGACACCCGGATACAAATATATGATTGTGGTCTCCTCTAAGTTATCGGTTCAGGCGCCAGAAGGTAGGATACGAGATTTCTACGTCAACAGTTGTCAGTGTTAGAGTGATCTGATGGAACTTACAGGACCTATAGCCAGAGCCTGTTTATAATTCATCTTACTTCTGACATTACACTCACGTCACTAGTAGCGGCGACAACAATCACTTCCCTTTTTCAAAGGATTACGAAACCTAGCTACTTACTGGCCTGCGTTTTACCAACAATGCTGAATACAAGATCATCAATACTAGTTGTTGGCACTGTTATGTGATTCTACAGTAGAATAAAAACCTTACTTATTTTGAGCCATATTACTTCATATTCGATTCACTCCTAACATACAGCTTTGAGGGGTCAGACTCTCTGCCTTGCTGCAGTGTCCTCGGAGAAATTTACTGTTGCCGGCACAATCTCTCTACAAGAAGTAAGAAAGTTTGTAGAATTATCGGAACGCTACCCACCTTTTCATCGTGAAACGCTGAAAGCTGGGCTCTTTTACTGTGAAGATAAGATAAAGGGCCTGAGTATTGATGGATAAACCCTGAACCTCATTCTATCAAATTCTATGGTTCGGGATGACTCTAGACAGTTATTCTTGGAATCGCTCAAGCCACCTCTGGGCGTTATCGATAAATAAGGACAATTTGCATCAAAGACATCGAAATCATCAGATATTAGTGCCTCATCACTCTATCTCCCCCTCCAAGGTAAAGCAACGAAATAGACTCACAATGTTGTAGACACACGTTGTATGAACCATAAGTTTCTAATCTGAACAGAACACTCCAGATTGTATGTACTTAGTCTAGTCCATCGCTCGGCTCCAATAGAAGTCTACTCAAACAAGATCGATACATGCGATATATGCAGGCAACTAACCCAAAACACAGGGCATGGTTCATCACCTCTGGTTTTCGCTGCTACCGGCCTCCCTACTCCGTATAGGAAGTACAGTTCCCGCTCATCCCAGTCAATAATGTTCTTGCTGCTTGCTGGCAGACGACGATGGGGATACTAGATCTACTCCCATCATTGAACGCCAGTCTGGGCGAGATA
>NC_036867.1:38401255-38412124 GCF_002910315.2 Salvelinus sp. IW2-2015 | reverse complement strand
ATTCTCAAACCGTTTGAGTTTACTTATTGCTAGTCTTTATAATAAAGGTGATTTGGGGAGGTACTCTTCAAGGTCTTGTAGATAAATGGTATGTGGCACAATTAACAGTAATTCAATTTTCAACTCCCATAATCAATCATAATTGTCTGTTGAACACTTATATTTGGTTGGTTTGAATACACTGGGTGGGTAAGATTAAGTGGGCCAGGGTGGTCTCTGAGCAAGTATAAAAATGTCCTCACATGAGATTTGTGAGGTTCTTCAAGAGGGATCATTGACCCCTGGAATCCTGAATTGAGAGATAAGATTTAAACTTGATCAATAAGTATATAATAAGAGATCATTTATATTTCATAATAGTCTCTAAATAAAGAAGACATTCAGTTTATTCATTGTAGAGACCATTTTAATCATTATAGAAGGTACTCACATATGTATGTTTATTAGTAGTGGCAGAGTTTAATAAACATTAACTCAAATTTTCACAAGCGAACGCTTTAATGTGAGGACAGCATAAATCACCAGTGTAGAAATATGGCAAGACTAGAAGTGGCATTAGATTAGTCATGGTGTACTGAGGTTTCTGTTGGTGTGAACCTTGGACTAGATCTCAGTCCATGATTGTCTGTTGTTAAACGGATCACTCGAGAGAACTCTAGTAGGGAACAACTCCCAAAGCACTTGAGAGCTGGAGCTGCATGCAAAGCACTCTCCTCTATGGAAATACCCTTCCTCAGGACCAAATGATGATGTTAATGCATCAAACACGGACAGCCCAAACAATAGTAAATATATAACATGGAAGGAAAATAGTTGAACTAAATCTCTGGAAGGACTTGACATAGTATTTAGTATTACATGTAGTTGATTTCTTCAATTTCTAAGGATAACCTGTATTGGCTATTCTATATTGCTGCTCTTTGGTATTAGGTGAGTTTGTCGAAGATAGGTACGGTTAGAGTCAAAGTAGTCTCACATTTTAATATTGGATCTATTTAAATGGTGAGTAGGGGGAAATAGCTAAATGAAAAATAAAACTATATTAATTAGATAGAATTCACTCTCTCGAAATGGGTATCTGTTGACCTGGCTGGTACGTATAAGTACTTAGTATTTTCTGAAGACATCTGTGTAGGTGTTTGAATGAGTTGGTTGTGTGAGAGTCTAATGGTGGAGTTGTGTGTAAAAGTGGAAGGAGATGTTGCAGGCGGTGTTGTAGCAAAAGGCTGCAGATTGTATCATTGTGGAGGACTTTTGGTGGCGGACAAACTCAGTCGTTGACTGTAAGTACAAGAGATTATATATTTATAACTGATTCAATAACACCTGCTTCAGTTGAAACAACTTGAAAATGTTACAACAAAGGGATACATATAAAAGGGTAATCTAGTTATATAAACAGAATCTTGTCATTCATTTGTGTGTGAATTGTGAGGTTGACCGATTAATTCGTGAGAGAGACGATGTAATGCAGAGAAGAAGATAAAGCGGTCGCACTAGGGAATGAGTACAGTTGAAGGACAGAACAGAATTGAAGTAGAGGAAAGGAAAGATCGAGCAGGAGAAGGAATATGGAGAAGATGAAGGGAAAGAAGAGATGGGAGATGAGGAAGAGCGAGAGAGGAGAGGAAGAAGAAGAGAGGAATCAAGAAAGAATGAGGGCAGGTTAGTGTAGTAGATCATGCAGATAGAATGGGGTAGTAGTAGAGAGAGAGGGAAGTAAAATAGTGTGTAATATATTTTTATAGATAATGAGCATTGTTACGAGCACTAGTTTATACAAGTAAAGAGATAGAACAATAGACTGTGTGTATTGCTTCATAAGTGTGAAAGATAGTTGAGAGTTGCAGTACAAGGTTACGCGTCAGCAGTTTAGAAACGCCTTACGGTAGAGTAATAGCTACTGCACTTTCCCCTGCTGTATCAGAGTGACATAGAGTGAGAGGAATATGAGGTACGGATAGGCAGCTAGAGGAGAGAGAAGAGAGAGCACGCTAGAGAGAGAGCACGATAGAGGAGTAGAGAATGCCACGGAGAGTAAGAAGAGAGAAGTGAGGGATATGGACAGGGGGAATGTAGAGAGTGTCGTAGTGGTGACTGCCAGGAGAGTGGCTTCCACTCGGAGAGGCTGGAGCTTGGGTTGGAGGGGATGGTGGGGGAGCAGTAAGCGATGGGAATATTAGTTATGGGCAGTATTAGGAAGTGATGTCTGGAGGGATATCAATAGCGCAAACGAGTTGACGAATGTGGTCAGGTATACATTTAGTATTAGGGTAGCTATTATGTAGTGACATGTGGTATGGGGAATTTGTTATGATTGAGACTGTTATGTGTAGGATGACTGTGATACCTTTATTACTGATGAAGCATGACAGCCAATCTATGAATACGCTCGAGTAACACTAACTTCGACTCAGTGAAGAGAAGCGTGGGCTTAGAACAGCTCATCTATGGATAGGCTGGTAAGCGTTGACGTAACGGATAGTACGGCTTTGACTATGATAGGAGATGAATACCAGAGAGCCGTGACTGAAATGATATGTTAACATGTTGTAGGCACTCAGAGAGGTTTGACATAGGACAGTTAGGCACAACAGTAACTAGCTGTGGCCAGTCGATTGGCACATGCTGGCTGTGTCGGATGTGGCTCGCTATGTGTATGACTGAGTGAGTCTGTGATGGAACAGCGTTACGTTAGTCTGTTAAGTTCATAAACTCATTTAATTCGTGATATAATAGAGGCTTCAGATCTGGTCATCCCAGACTTTCTTGGATTCTGCTCTTTTAAGATTGTACGGTGTATTCTATAATTGAGTTTTTGCTTTTTGTTAGATATGGAGAGTTCTATACTGAGGAAGATAACTCTGTTGTATTTATAGTAGGTCAAAAGGTGTCCTGATCTGGTGTTTCATATCTTTGAGAAGAGTGAATGACGAAATGAATATCTGGAACTAAAGACTAAACCACATATGGGTCTATCATGTTTTTCAAAAGTGACACACTTAGATAGGTTGAGTAAGAGTTTTCCAGTGGCGGACGACGGGATGGGAGCGGTAGGTTGAGGTAGGGGGAACGCACTTGGGGGTTACAGGAATATATGGGAAGTCGTACGGGCGGTAAGAACAATTGAGGCAAAACACACATTAAATAGGCCTGCTGTGGTGTGGTGAAACAGAGAAGGGAAGGATGAGGATGAGATTTAGGACAGAGAGTAATAGAGAGAGAAGTATTACAAGAGAGAAAAAGAAGGAGCAGAACAGGACAGACAAGGAACATGACAGGGACGCAGATCAGACATAAAGATCAGATCGATGCAGACAGATCAGACAGACAGGAAACAGACCGACGACAGGTAGGGAGACAGAACAGACTTAGATTCATCGATATTACAGAACAGCATCATGAATCAAGCAAGACAGACATGACATGTTCGGACGACATGACAGATAGATCAAGGACGTACAGACTGAAGGGCACTCAAGAGTGCGGAATTAGAAGGGAAAGAGAGAGGAGAGTACTTGTAATGATTATATTAGATTAGGTTATTCTTGTTGGTTTGTGAGTCATTGTCAATGGGCTATACTTATGTGGTTTAGTGGCAATACTGATATGGGTAGGGGTAACCAGATATTGTTTGAACAACGGGGTAAGAGGATCTTGGTAGCGCTACACTGCTAAAAGGGATTTAAAAGAAGTGTTGTGTTCATGACATGTATAAGTCTACGTGGAGTTGGGTGTGAATTTTGAATGCACTGAGCCAGGAAATATTAGTTTCCTTTTGAGTTTTTAGGATGAAGTCCAGCTTAGGAGAGATTATTCTGGGGTGCTTACTATACATGTTAATGTAGGATCGGTGGTAGTGCGTGGTAGATTCTGTGAGTAGTATATTCAAGACTGAATCGATTAAGAGTAGAGGTGTATATGGTCTTCTGTTGGAAGCTTGATTATAATGTACTCAGTAAAATTATATTTGGTCGGTATGATATTTTCAGTCGTGATTGCGCGCTTCACATATGTGTGGTTATAAAAATGTCATCATGCATGAAGATTAGTTCAGACATCATTGAGCTATGGGAAATTAGGTTATGGTTAGTAAACAGGGCTAGGGGCAGGCTGTTGGGAGAATTACAGACTGGGCTGCAAACTGTTTTTGCTTTAAAAAAGAAATAAAATATGTACGGGTAGGTGTGCGGTTGAAGAACAGTAATCAAACGATCAGGAAGTATATTTAGTATACGATAGGATAGTATTCTGTTATTTGAATTGGATTCTGGCTGGTAATAGTGAATAAGTGAATTTCATTGGTTTGTTGTGTCTATCTGTTTTAATCAAAGACTAAGTTAAAGGAGTGTCGCGACTATTCTTTGTGGAAGTTAATTTGGACGTGAGTAGCGGACATGCAATACCAGACAGATATGCGGATCATGATATATTCGTGCCATTGGTAGGGTGTGTTTGATTGGACATGTGGGCAATTGTGCCATTGGACAGTGAATTGCACACAGTTGACTATCTTTGCGACTAGAAATGTTATTTTGGTGCGTACTAGGAGCTCTTATCATTAATGCGTCTTATGACATGAACATTCTTATGAGGGAATCAAGGTGTCAGCCTTAGTTGTGTCAGGGAGGTTGGTGGCAAATCATGGTTGCCAGGTTGTGTTGTAAGAGGGTTTTGTAAATAATCTTTGTTGATCGTTTGAGGCTTGGTTTAATTGCATTAATAATTGGGTTATTACTAGCTAGTAGCAGGCATAGGAGGTTTTTTAAGAGAATGACTGTATTAATAGTCCCGAGACTGAGAGGTAAAGGGTTCTGATCGTTCTTGGCACCTGCAATGGAGTTTAGCCCAATTGTTTTCTTAGTCGTTCATAAGAAAATTTGTTCTTAATGACTGTTGCCTTAGTTAAATAACGTTTTTTTATAATGTTCATTAATTGCAATATCGCGTCACTTCCATTTATAAATGAGAAATCAATTTCACAGTCGAAGTACAATGCTCTCAAATCAGTGTGATGCTTTGGACTTGAAGGTAATGATATTGTATCATATAATGTAGCAGGTGACTTCTCAAGAAGACACAAATTTCAACATTTATGGTCATTGTTTAATATACTTTAGAGGCTAGGTCTGTAGAGTATACTTGTATAAAAACTGGATTAACTGTATTATTTTATTTACTTTATTTAACTTTGGGGCAAGTCAGTTATAGAACAAATTTATTTTTTCAATGAGGCAGAACATGGTGGGTTTACTGAATGTATCAGAGTGGGGCAGAACGACAATTTGTACCTGTCAGCTGGGGATTTGAACTTGCAACTTTCGGTTTACTAGTGCAGCTTCTGAACACTAGGACTACCGCTGCCGTGAGCGCCATAATGATAGATATGAAATATTTTAGTGGACAGAAAATTTTGATTTTACACATATTTCTGATACATACATTCATTACTTGTATTTTCCTGCTAATTAAACCAGATATGCTCTACTATCAATTCATGGTCCAATTAGAATGGTTTTGATTCTCCCTGGACAACATGGCTGCTTTTCATCATTGTGTGACTTTTAGCTGGTATTTTTCTTTTGAGGGTAAATGACATAGCCCTCTAGGAGTAATTTAAATAGGATTCTATGGTTAGGTTTGAATATGGGGAAGTTTAGTACAATGAAGTATTCCTGTGGTAGCATAAACTAAGTCAGGTCGACCGTCCATTAATGATAAACTACTAGCGCGTTGCTAATAGCACGTGGTCCATGAATTGCAAAGGGCGTTATGGGTTATATTAGAATTCCTGTTGTTTAACAATTATATTTTGGTGATAACTAAGCCTTGGTACCACTTCTCCTCAGATAGAATATAAACACATACAAAGGTACCGTGGCATTAAAATCTTTTAGAACTTGCAAATAGTTTTTTCTCGCGTGACTCTTCTCGCTAAGTGGGAAATATGTGTAGATTGTCAGGAAACTAGATTTAATAAATTAAACTATGTATTCGCCGGTATATTGTTCAGGAATAGTGTGTAAATAGCAGGAAATGTAGAGCTATAAAAGGCACATAGATTTTCTCTGCTCCTTAAAGAGCAAATAAGTGCTTTTATGCCCCTTAAATACATAATTTGACTCGCATAAACTATAAATTTTTACAGGCCTATTACGTTTAGCGCAAATGTCACCTAAATTAGTTCAGGAGTAAATGTGGCTTAACAAATCAATAATAACGTTATCATGGATCAAACGTGTGTGAAATAATAGGGGTGTGAAATAATTTTTCGATGGAGGACTCTTCCTCTGTCCCTTATACATTCATTTCTTCTTATGTAATTTAGTAGATGATTCTGATAAAGTAAAGACTGACAGGTAGCAAATATCCAAGAGAGAGATTGATCAATTTACTTTTGTGTGGCATAGGAATCTGTATGTGTATGAATTGCAGGAAATTAAGCTTTAAATTGCAAGAAACATTTGCTCTCTTTCCTCATGGACCAAAATGTTGTAAAAAGATGGAAAACACAAATACTACTTAGAACAATTTTTCTCTTTGCCCATAGGCAACATAGTAGAGTTGTAGGAAGGTACATCACCCTATCTTGACTGAGGGCTGCAGACTGTGATACGTCACTGCTCTGACCTTTGACTCAGCAATCTGGCTGACTCCGGTGCAATCCTTTCCAAGCACACACCACAATACTAGTAAACTGACGATATGACAATGACCTGATGACTTACTCGGACCTCTGACTTTTGTTTTGACATCGTACAGTTGGGTGTCGACGTCACTGGCAACTCCTCTGGTTTAGACTCTGGTGTCGTGTTAAGGAGGGTGAACATCTGAGGTCTTGTGGTTTTGTTAAGCAAAGACTAAAACTGCTTGTTACAAACTGAAATTAGAAGGTTGGTAGGGGGTGAAGTGAGGTGGGTAGTGAGTAAAGAAAGTCGTAATTAGGTGACACAGATAGAAATATCTGGGGACGGACAGAACCACATCATACTGAACAGTTATAAAAAAGACTATTTGGATTTTAGAGTGCTTAAAGGATATAGTTTTTGTTGTAATTTGATCTCTATGATAAACTATGTGGGTGGTTTGAGAATCAATTTTTGAGATTTGTTAAACAGATGTTTTGTAATGGATAGGTATAAGTAAGTGGTTATTTATCGTCTTGGTGATGTCATATAACCAGGATCTGAGATGTGTGTTCGTCTCTCGAACCAGTGTTTATATTTGCCAATAGTCTGTCATGCTAAATCTCATGCACATGCAGGGAGGACCAATTGCAACAGTAAGTTCTGTGAGTCCTGACCTGAGGGCAGGTTTTTGCTAGATCTTAGAGATTAGGTGTGATTACAGCTGGGTCCACTATAACCCATCCATAGTATCTCGCATCTTTCAGCTTGGACATCAGTGATTGTAAGAGTGTAACTCAGTACTGATCTATGCCATAATGCTAGATGGTGTTCCAGACTGAGGGTTTTTTACTGTATAGATTGAGGAGTTTAGGAGCTGTCCAGGTTTCTGCAGGTATCTTTACTCATGTCATCACAATACTGGTAGACACTTGCAACACAGTTTGACAGCACATTTAAGCTCGTTCCAGACGAACAGACTTTGTTCATCAGCTTGATTCAGAACACGTGTGCAGTATGACATGCTGAAATTGAACGGGGAAATTTAGCTTGAGTTGTCTTCAAATCCCAATAACAAGGAATTGAAACCATTGGGTTCGGATGTCAAGGGTCCAAACATGTACAGCCCATTAAAACCTGTTAAAACCAGTCGACCACAGGGAGAGATGCTGAGAGTTTCTCACCCTGAGTCAGGAACCCCACTGTGATCAGCAGTGGAATCAGTGAGATCATCTTCATCATGTTCATCATCATCTGTGGCTCTGAGAAGACAACAGAYTGGACACAACAATGATAACACTGCAGTCTTAAAGTGTCAGGACAGATCTCAGTCCTGCAGTCTGAAACTCAAAGGGCTATAAACACTCTCAGAGCACTGAAGCATGAGCTRCCAATGCAAATCACCYCCTCTAYGGAAATACCCTTCCTCAGGACAGATGATGAAACTGTTMMTGCAATGACATAAACACAATCATCTTAAACATGGAGGAAATAGCTGACCTAAATCTGTGGGAAGGCCTGTAGTTGACCACAGCATTTGGTTACATGTAAGTGTATTAATTCAATACTAGTGTTTTGCTATTATATACTGGCTATTCTAGCCTTTTTGCTAAAATGGCGTCATGCTGAAGTTCAGTTCAGGCCATAAAGAATGATCGAGGCCTAAGATGGATACTGCTGTTTTTGCATGGACATTGCCTTTGAGGTAATCCACCAWTTTCAAGTAGTCAACTGAGTGGTACTTCCTATGGGYTAAGGAATKATCACATAATTCCAYCCAGGTCATCAGGAGGGATCAGTCAATGAATTATATTCATGAGGAAACATTACATTACAGCAGGTGGCAGTAAATCGCCAACCTTGGCTCTATAGCTGTTCAAACAACACAGTCTAGGAGGCAGTTTGCACCCTGTCAGTTGGTTTACCAGTAAAAGTAGTAGAAGAAGAAAATGGACTACTTCAAAATGGAGATGGCCTCAATGGCACTGCCTGTAAGACAGAGAAGGAGGAGGTGGCTTGGCGTCAGATCCGGGTGATGTGGTTAGAGAAAAAGCAGTCCTAAGCTCTGGTTGATATCGCGTTGCAGCTAGCCGGCAGATAATATGGCCTAGCTCCGAGCTAAGCGTCAAGCGAACTGGTGCCTGTGGCTTCGGGACAGGACGGTGTTAGCCAGTAGTAGGCCACCGTTGTGCCGGCTAGCTAGCTGTGATGATATGGTGTATTGTCCAGAGCTTGCGCTCAGGAATCCGGTGATCGTGGTAAGGAAAGCAGTCGCTGATATTGCCTTGGTTGATATCGGCGCGCTGCATGCCTAGCACGGCGAGATGGCCTGAGCTGCGAGGTCTAGCTCAAGGCTCAACGGTGAGTTGCTGGTCGGGACAGATGTGTGTTAGCCACAGTAGTAGCCCACTCGGGTTGCAGCTAGCGTGAGCTGGTGACGTAATACCGGGTGTAATGTTGTGCCAGAGCTGAATGCAGTCAGGAATTGCCCTGGGTCTGATGTGGCGGGATCAGAGGAAAAAGCAGTCCCTATAGTGCTCTGCGGTTGATATCGCGGCGTCACGTGAGGCAGCACTGGCAGGGTAATTGGCCGACGGTTATTAGAGCGCGCTGTGTCCGGAGTTAAGGGCGAAGACGCAGCCAGTCGCGGCTAAGCTGACTACTAGCTTGTAGCTAGTTATCTGGCTAGCGTTCTGATGTGGGAGTTACGGTCATCCTAGATAAGTATAAGAGTCTACGAAAGAATAACAGGGTCGCGTACCAACATTGGGTGAGGCGGAATGTAGGAGATGTTTACGTTGCCAGTTCCTGATGGAACAGTGAAATTAATAAATAAAGTATCGAAATGTAATTATCGAAAAATACGAATACTATTTACACGTGGACAGAGACAGGAAAAAGACCACATCCTGAAGGCTTCGCTGAACGGCCATCTGGATCTACAAGAGGCGTTTTGAACAAGTGATAGTCTGCAACGGTGAAGTGTTTCTTTAAAGATATGAATGCACAAGTGCAATGTCTTGATATACATTGGATCAGCCTGTGTTATAAAAGTGATTGACCGTTTTGAGTTTGTGTCTGGATGTTCTGTTATTATAATGTCTTATTAGTTGTATGAAAAAAGCTGTAGAATCTACAGTAGTTTGTTAACCATTAAGTTCGTGAGTTAGTAACAGAGTTAGTACTTGGTGATCGTCATATAACAAGACCCTTAGTTCTGTGGTTCAGTGGACGCAGTGATCGTGTGTCATTTGGTGCAGGAGGTTTTTTAAACGTCTCTAAAGTCACGTGTGTGAACACATTACGCACTTGTGACGACTCTGACAGTAGTAACTGATGCATGCTTTCCGCCTGGACTCCAACTGATGGTCAGAGTGACAGTCACTCTCAGAACGCCACCTGCCACTTGAGTACTAGGCAGGAAATGCCAGTCGTAGCCGTGGTCTTTAGCGTAATGTTTAGTCAGGAGTTTCGGAGCTTTCCAGGTGTATGTTGATATCCAGAACGCACCTCAGTTTCCAGCTAGGTCTGCCATTTGTACAGCTTTTGTCTGGTTGTACAGGTCAGGTGGACGCGGGGGTCTCCTGGAGAAATGTGCACTACAAGGAGGCTGAGTCACAGTCAACCTGGGACACCTCTGGCATCCTGAAGAGGAGAAATATTAATTATCCACGAATTAAAATAAGGAGTATTCATATTTATTCATATATTAGTAACAAGCGATATTCGTTCACCATCTCACGTGATGTTACTCATTAATGAATATCAAGGATCAATACAATGTCCTTTGCCATTGTAAGAGTTAAAAAACAACAGACCTTTGAGGAGCAAAGCAGACCAGTGTCCAGATGAAAGATGGTGATGCAGAGTCATGGTTGTCGTGGTTCTGTTTGTGTTGAAGGACAGATCTCAGTCCTGCAGTCTGAAATCCACAGGGCTATAAACACTTCAGAGCACTGAAGCATGAGCTGCCATATGCAAATCACCTCTATGGAATACCCTACCTCAGGACAGAATAATAAACTGCAAATATTAATTCTGTGAATATTGCATAATATTCTGTTGTAGACAGTAAATGGCACAATTGTCAATATTGATATTTGCTGCAATATGACAATGTCTACTCTGCCCATATGCAATATGATAACATTAACATCGTTGGATGAAAAAACATTTTTGCAGTGAATTTTGGGTGGATTACGGCCCCAAAGATCAGAGAACTGTCATTAATCACAGAGTATGG
>NC_036867.1:38389027-38399423 GCF_002910315.2 Salvelinus sp. IW2-2015 | reverse complement strand
TCAGAGTATGCTATATAGGTACATTAAGTGCTTACTTTTTGTGGTTGTCTCACCTAGTTATCTTAAGATGAATGCACATAGATGCTCTGGATAAGAGTGTCTGCTAAATGAATAAAATGTAAATGATAAACATGAGTATGTCACGACTTCCCGCCGAAGTTGGTTCCTCTCCTTGTTTGGGCGGCGTTCGGCGGTCGGCGTCGCCGGTCTTCTAGCCATCATCGATCCACTTTTCATTTTCCATTTGTTTTGTCTTGTCTTCCCACACACCTGGTTTCAACTCCATCATTACATGCTGCGTATTTAACCCTCTGTTCCCCCCATGTCCTTGTCCGGAATTGTTTATTGTAAGTGCTTGTGCACGTTATTCTGGTGTGCGACAGATTTTGTACCCATTGTATTGATTGTTCTGTGTACGGTGATTTTTATTATTAAACTGCGCCGTTGTAAACACAGTTTCTGCTCTCCTGCGCCTGACTTCTCTGCCGCCAGTACGTACCCCTTACAGAGAATTACTTGCTATAATATTTCCGATATTAAGAGTATCAAATACTGATACGGTAATTGTATGTAAAGATGTGTAATGCTTTATGAGTATAGTAAAACTCTACAAAGCTGTGTGGAGCTATATGAGTGGTTCTGTTAGTGCAGGGTGAGCTCACTCTTCTGTGAAGGAGGTTTTTGTACGGCGTCTTAACTAGACTGTATCACTGTGGTACACGTTCGGTGGAGGGACCAAACTGCTGCTGAAAAGTAAGTGTTTTCTCCTTTACTTCTTACAAAACACGACAGAGTATAGAAATACTGAACACCAGATTATTAGTATTTCTTTTAGAATGCAAAATAGTATCTACAGTCAGTGGGAGACTTCCAGTTACACAACCTGTCTTTGATCAAGTTACACAAAATAACTAGATTTTTATTGAAAGAGTTTTCATCAGGTTTAGTTCCCTGCTATGATGAGTTCAAATATACAGATAATGTTATTAGTATACATAAAACGTTGTGGACCCGAACATACTTTGTTTTATTGTCTGATATTATGGTAAAGTGAACCGACTTTAAAAGGGCTACATCCATTTTGGGACTTTTAATTATATTAATGATATATACCCATTGATTTTACTTGCCTCATGAGCTTAGTTCAACTATCATACTCTAATCAGAACCCCAAAAAGAATCATGTTTTACTAAATTGTTTGTGAACAATGTAATTTTAAACAARCACTATATAGCCTCAAAACATGGTTGAAATTATAATTTGTAGTTTATGGATGGYCAGTCCTTGCATCCATAGCTCTGTCTATGAATTTGAGAGAGGTTACAGTTCTCCAGTTCCATCCCTCAGCTGTTTACCAAAAACACTGGTGGGGTTGGYTGTTTTGTTGTTGTTTGAACAGCAGAGTATAAAGTTACTTAATATCTGCATTTAGAAGTGATATTGGGCGATAAGATCACTTGATGAATTGGGTCCTTGTCCCTTTTACAGCAAAGATATTTCACAGTCTGTGAAAATACATGGCTAAATAAAAAATCAGCAACAGTGATGTATTTTATTGTGCATTTATTGCAATTGTGTTGTGTGGTGTTGTGTTCTCTGTGAACCTTAATAAGTTATGTATTTTATTGAACACTCTATTTTCTCTCCTCTGGAATGTAACATTAAAACGTTCTCTCCTCTCCAGCTGGTCCTACTGTCAGTCCCACGGTGTCTCTGCTCCCTCCCTCCTCTGAGCAGCTCTCTGGGGGCTCTGCCTCACTGGCCTGCCTGCTGACTGACTACTCCCCTCAGGGGCGCTGGTGAGCTGGAGGTGGATGGGCTGGAGGTGACACAGGGGGTCTGTGACCAGTCCAGAAGAAGAGAAGGAAGGCCTTTACAGACGCAGCAGCACCACTGACCCTGAGCAAGGCAGGCTGGGAGCAGGGAGAGCTCTACACCTGCAGGGTCTCCCACTTCCAACACACCCAGGCCTCCCCTCTCCTACCGGCCCACGGAGCCCCAGTCGCTCCTGGTCTTCCGCATACCGGGCGCTGCTAGTGGGACATGCATGCCAGGCCCCCACAATCCAATACGAGATGCCTGCTGGCTCAGACCGCGGGAAGCTCCAGGCAGTAGCCTCCGAGGCTAGCCGCTAAGCTTCTGTCCCTATCCAATCTTCCCTCTGGCCGATGTCCTGACGCTACCCATCCTTCCCCGATCTAACCTCAAGTCTCGCTTAGGCAGTGCTGGTCTATACTTCCAGCTCTCACTATGGCATCCTTCACGCTCGCTGACTCTACTGCGTACGTGCACCACACTCTCTCAGTGTATGCCAGTACCAACTCCTAGTCTGCTGTGGCCGCCCTACACCCGTCTGCCGCGTGTATCCGCTACGCTAGATAATCCCCGCACTCACCTGATTATCAGGAGTACCCTTCTATGTGTTCCTGTACTACCACCCATCTCTCATCTCGCTGTTTGTTCTCCACGTATCCTAATAGACAGTTGAATTTTGAAAATAACATCGCTTGGCATTTTAGTTCGTGTCACCCCCTCACTAAACTCATCGTTCTTTACTTCTTCCTGTGACAACCAATGCAACCTCTATTCACTGACACGCTCTGTAAGCCACATCTCCATCGGTTATCCGCCAGCTACTCTGCTGATGGCTCGTGTATGCACACAATCATAGTCCACGATATGTTCATTCTGTCTTGTTACCTGCAATGTTGTTGTATGTGTGTTCTTCTGTTTCTGTCTGTCTGTCTGTCTGTCTGTCTGGTCTGTTGTCTGTTGTCTGTCTTCTGTCTGTCTGTCTGTCTGTCTGTCTGTCTGTCTGTCTGTCTGTCTGTCTGTCTGTCTCTCTCTCTTTTTCTCTCTGTCTGTATGTCTGTCTGACCCCCTGGGGACAGAACTTCTCTATTCTGGGAGCAGCCAAACCATCCCACTCTGACCATGCAAATCAAGGCTGCATTCTTTGAGGTGAAAATTTAGAAGATTAAAGACTTTAACACTCAATGTTCTTTTTGACAGATAATGATGTCTGTTCTACCCAATGTATTTCTATCTGAACATTCCAGAGCTGAAGGTCAATGGTGTGGTAGTAAAGTTGTGGTTTCTATATGGATGTGATGTAAGGGTTATGGTTGTGTAGAGGAGGTGGTTGGGTGAACTATGRTCCTGTCATGAGTAACCAGAGTAACATTGTCCTGGTGTGGGACTGTCTAACGCTGTGTGAGGAKCTTAAGTCTGTGTTCAGKRAACCAGTGTTTCATGTCATAGTCTGTTGCYYYTCAACACCTGTAKTAGGTCCCAGCTGCARCAGTASAGTCTCTGTGCAGTCTGACTGAGGGAGGTTTTTGTATGACTCTAAATCACTGTGTCCTCCCATCAGTGTACRCACCCATGCAGTARTAATSTCCTACATCTTCAGCCTGGACTTCACTGATGGTCAGAGTAAAATCTGGTTCAGATCCACTGCTACTGAAATGACCAGGAGTTTCAGACTGACGTTGACTTATTTTATAGAAGAGGAGTTGAGGGGACTGTCCAGGTTTCTGCAGGTACCAGCTCAGGTCATCATCCACCCCTTTACTGGCTGTGCAGCTCAGATACACAGTCTCTCCCAGACTAACAGACTTGGCAGTAGGAGACTGAGTCACAACTCCAGCCCCAGATGATTCTGGAAATGAGAGGTGGAGAATAAGTCATAATAATCGTAAATAAAATAACTGTATTCTCACACCATGTACAAGCAGTATCATAGAGGCGTCTCAAACTCCTGTTCTCAAAACGTCTCTCTTTCTTAACAGATGCTCTCTGAAGACGGCAGTTCAGAAAGGTCAGAGAGCAGACTTTCTCACCCTGAGTCAGGAACCCCAGAGTGATCAGCAGKGGAATCAGTGGTATCATCATCATTTGTGGCTCTGAGAAGACAACAGACTGTACCCAATGCTGATAACACTGCAGTCTTAAAGTGTCAGGACAGATCTCAGTCCTGCAGTCTGAAACTCACAGGGCTATAAACACTCCCAGAGCACTGAAGCCTGAACTGCCTATGCAAATCACCTCCTCTATGGAAATACCCTTCCTCAGGACAGATGATGAAACTGTTCATGCAACACAATAATAATATTAAACATGGAAGGAAATAGCTGACCTAAATCTGTGGAAGGCCTGGAATTTACCATAGTATTTAGTTACATGTAAGTGTTTTCATTCAATACTAGGGTATTGCTTTCAAATAAAATAAAATAAAATGTTAATTGTCACATGCGCCGAATGCAACAGGTGTCACGGCTGTCTTCCTCTGAAGAGGTGTAACAAGGATCGGACCAATACACAGCGTGGTAGGTGTCCATGTTTTAATATAGAAAAAACTGAACAATGAACACCAATACAAATACAAAAA
Source organism: Salvelinus sp. IW2-2015 (assembly GCF_002910315.2). Taxonomy (NCBI): domain Eukaryota; kingdom Metazoa; phylum Chordata; class Actinopteri; order Salmoniformes; family Salmonidae; genus Salvelinus; species Salvelinus sp. IW2-2015. The sequence goes on along the minus strand of NC_036867.1, from coordinate 38,395,032 downwards.
CAATAAACGTAACAAACCGTAACAGTCCCGTGTGGCACAAACACTGACCCAGGAAACAATCACCCACAAAATACCCAAAGAACATGGCTGCCTAAATATGGTTCCCAATCAGAGACAACGTTGAACACCTGCCTCTAATTGAGAACCAATCTAGGCAACCATAGACTTACATAAACACCTACAATGAACACAACCCCATAAACTCTACAAAAAAAACCTAGACAATACAAACACCCWAGACGAGACAAAAACACACAAACATCCCCAATGTCACACCCTGACCTAACTAAAATAATAAAGAAAACAAAGATAACTAGGCAGGTCGTACAACGGTGGAGGTTTAGACCTTACCGGGGACATGCTTACTTCCAAGCCTAACCAATAATGCAATTTTAATAAAAATGGAGTTAAGAAAAATATTACTATAAAATAAAGTAAAAAAATAAATAAAATAAAACAATAATTGATTACAATTAAAATAACAATAATAAGGATATATTCAGTACTGGTCAGTGGTCGGGGTACAGTTAGTTGAGGTAATTTGTATCATGTAGGTAGGGTTAAAGTGACTATGCATAAGATAATAAACTGTCAGTAGCAGCAGTGTATAAATAAGGGGAGGGGTCAACGCAAGTAGTCAGGTGGCCATTTGATAAATTATTAGCAGTATATGGCTTTGCGTTAGAAGTGTTAAGAAACCTTTTGGACCTAGACTTGGACTCTCCGGTAACCGATTCCGTGCGGTGGCAAGAGAACAGTGCTATTGACTTGGGTGACTGGAGTCGTTGACCAATTCTATTTACTAATCTAAAATATTAAACGGCAACACTGCAGCAATTCAATGATTTTACTGAGTTAGCAGTTTTCATATAAGGAACTAAAATTCTTTATACCTGATTCAAGCAAACCCAGTCTAGAGGGCAGTATGCACCCTTCAGTTGGTTTACCAGTTTAAAAAGTAGTAGAAGAGAAAATGGACTACTCAAAAATGGAGATGGCCGCAATGGCACTGCCTGTGCTCTCACAGACACCGTTAATGGGACAGATACGAATAATGATGTGGTCTATCTTAAGTCTATGTTCCTGACAGAAAATAAAAGAGTTACTAGTCAAAAGGTGTCAGGTTCAGCTGTTGGTGGAATGTACAGACTGGCCTGCACAGCGTTTTATCACTTTTTGACATTTCATATCTAGCATAGGTGCTGCATGACAGAACAGTCTCAACAGATTCCACCAGATGTTAGGGGCAAATGGTTAAGCTGATTGACTGGCTGGTTAATAAAAAAGTGAATGTCATCATCTGTCTGCTTCCGAACTAGTTGTCAACCAAACATAGTTTCTGATTGGTTGTACCTACAATAAACTCCTCCCACTCGCTCGTTCGCTTCTTCTTCCACCTGGAACCATATACACCTAGAGCTTGTAGGCACGCATGGACAATACAACAAACTTTAACCAACAATTTGGAAAAAACGTTTTATTGCTTTGTTTATTTGATCATAACATTTTGGTTTGATTTGTGTTTGTGTACGGCTACACAGTTGAAATCAACAAGTTCAAACCATGGTGCCACTACAATAATGTTTGCCCAAGTTCATAACCACTTGAGGCTTTGATTGAATGGAAAATAAACGTCTGTGACAGATCTCCTAGCTTGATTGGTGTTAGGAAAACTGGATACAGAGAAAATACATCGCTTCAGACATCCAGTAATAAGAAGGATAAATGCGTTACTGCGCCTAAACTTACTGCTTAGAGGCAAGGTGCAAACCTTTTAAATATCTGACCTATGACCTGTGCATAGTCAGACATATCACCCGGAGGTTAATGATTATCCTCTAATAAGGTCCAGTCTGTTTATCTCAGTTAGGTCTGGGAGATGCCCCTGTCCCAGGACAGGTTACGGTGGATGCATTAGGAGGTTGTGTGTGTTTGTGTTCTTTGAGCATGTGACTTTGAAGTGGTTGACCTTTGCCACGCTGACCGGGCGTGACCCTGGAGGTAGCTAGACTGGGATGAAGGACTTCCATCTGGCTCAGTGATTGAATCATGATGAATTCAGGTGGGATTATGATGATCTGGCTCAGTGTTGGTTCGCTGTTGAATTCATGATGAATCTTGTCTCAGCGCTGATTCCCTGTTAAATGATGACGACTCTGCTCAATGAAGATTCCTGAATGAATTCCTTGATGTATCTTCAATGACATCACTAGTTAACTATATTCCCTCTGCATTCTAGTGGCACTTAGGGAAATGTAAATTGACCTAGACAATTGTTGCTCTTTGGTCAACTATTATCTTTTGGCAAGAAAACAAAAAGCTGACTAAAATAAGTGACAGGCAGTCCTGGTTTGGCAGTTGAGGTTGGACTGACTCTCTTCCTCTGGGGCAACTGACCTTTGCTTTTAATCTTTGACCTTTACCAGTCTGGCTTGATGACCTGTGGGTCCCAACCTCTTCCTGTGCACACCACCACAAGATCATAGCTGCAAGTGACCTAAAAATGACCTGTGACTGACATGCTAACCTCTGACTTTGATCTTTGACCTCTCTTGGTCTGCCGTGGTTGGTGGTGTAAGGTTGGGGGAAACAATTCTGGGGAGTGTACTGTCTTTATTCTGGGAGAGGGGACATGGAAATTAGTTTCTGTTTACAAGGGCTTCTTCTGTCACACAGTCACAGGCTTACACACCCCAATACTGCTTACACAGGAGTGTTGGCCAGCTGGTGTGTCCTGGTTGGTCAACCCAAGCATTGAGCATACAAACCTTTTTGCTTCACCACATGATTATATGTTGACATGAATGGATATTCATCCTCAATGGGGACTATTCACCTGTATCTTTCTGTAAGAGATATTTGTAACATGGAGTGTAGGAGGTTTATAACCTAGTTTGTAACCATTATTTCTGAGTTAGTAAAGTGGTTGTACTTGGTGATGTCATATAACAAGACCATTAGTTCTGTGTCCAGTGGACCAATGATGTGTGTATTTCGAGCAGGAGGTTTTTGTACGGCTCTAAATCACTGTGTGAAGATATTTTTACTGTTGAGATAGTGGAAACTCTTACAGTAGTAAACTGCTGCATCTTCAGCCTGGACTCCACTGATGGTCAGAGTGAAGTCACTCTCAGACCCACTGCCACTGAATCTAGCAGGAATCCTATCTTGCCGTGTCTTTACGTTTTTTATCAGGAGTTTGGGAGCTTCTCCAGGTCTCTCTAGATACCAGTACGCACCCTCCTCTCCACCATCCCATTTGTACACTTTAAGGTTGGTTGTACAGGTCAGAGTGACAGGGTCTCCTGGAGAAAATGTCACTACAGGAGGCTGAGTCACAGTCACCTGACCTCTGGATCCTGAAGAGGAAAATATTAATTAAACAACGAGTATATAAAGGATATTATTTATATTTGATAATATTTTATGCAGAGACATTTATTAATTATGATCCATTTCAATGATTATACAAGGCACTCAACAATATGTCCTTTTGCCATTGTAAGAGTTAGAAAACAACAGACCTTTGAGGCAGCAGCAGACCAGTGTCCAGATGAAGATGGTGATCAGAGTCATGGTTGTCGTGGTTTCTGTTGTGTTGAAGGACAGATCTCAGTCCTGCAGTCTGAAACTCACAGGGTTATAAACACTYCCAGAGMACTGAAGCMTGAGCTGCCAATGCAAAKCACCTSCTCTATGGAAATACCCTWCCTCAGGACAGAWKAWKAAACTGYWAATAATAATCATGTGAATTGCTTCATATTTCTGTTGTTGACAGTAAAATGGCACAATTGTCAATATTGATATTTGTTGCAAATGACAATGTCTCACTCTGCCCATATGTAATCTGATAACATATGACATCATTGGATGAAAAAACATTTTACAGTGAATTTGGGTGAAGAGACTTTAAAGAGRCTCAAATCAGAGACTTCATTAATCAGAGTATGCTATATAGGTACATAAAGTGCTTAATTATTGTGGTTGTCTCACCTAGTTATATTAAGATGAATGCACAGAGATGCTCTGGATAAGAGTGTCTGCTAAATGACTCAAATGTCATGTAAATGATAAAACATGAGTATTACTTGCTATAATATTTCCTATATTAAGAGTGTCAAATACTGTAATTGTATGTAAAGATGTGTAATGCTTTATGAGTATAGTAAAGCTCTACAAAGCTGTGTGGAGCTATATGAGTGGTTCTGTTAGTGCAGGGTGAGCTCACTCTTGTGTGAAGGAGGTTTTTGTACGGYGTCTTAACTAGACTGTATCACTGTGGAACACGTTCGGTGGAGGGACCAAACTGCTGCTGAAAAGTAAGTGTTTTTTCCTTTACTACTTACAAAACACTGACCCCTGGGACAGAACTTCTCATTCTGGGAGCAGCCAAACCATCCCCACTCTGACCATGCAAAATCAAGGCTGCATTCCTTGAGGTGAAAATTTAGAAGATTAAAAGACTTTAACACTCATTTCTTTTGACAATAATGATGTCTGTTCACCCAAATATTTCGATCTGAACATTCCAGAGCTGAAGTCAATGGTTGGTAGTAAAGTTTGGTTTCTATATGGATGTGATGTTAAGGTTATGGTTGTGTAGAGGAGGTGTTGGGTGAACTATGATCCTTCATTGAGTAACCAGAACATTGTCCTGGTGTTTTTTTTTTTTTTTTTTTTTTATGGACTGTCTAACGCTGTGTGAGATCTTAAGTCTGTGTTCAGTGAAACCAGTGTTCATCATAAGTCTGTTGCTCCCTCAACACCCTGTGTTAGTCCCACCAACAGTACAAGTCTCTGTGCAGTCGACGAAGGGAGGTTTGTTCTATGACTCTAAATCACTGTGTTCCTCCCATCAGTGTACACAACGCCATGCAGTAGTAATGGCCTACATCTTCAGCCGGACTTCACTATGTCAGAGTTAAAAATCGCTTCAGATCCACTGCTACTGAACAATGACAGGAGTTTCAGACTACGTACTTATTATAGAAGAGAGTTGAGGACTGCAATTCTGCCAGGTACCACTCAGGTCATCACCACCCTTTACTGGCTGTGCATCTAATACACAGTCTCTCACAGACAACAGACTTGGCAGTCAGGAGACAACTCCAGCCCCAGATATTCTGAAATGAAGGTGAGAATAAGTCTAATAATGTAAATAAATAAACTGTTTTCTCCACCTGTAACAAGAGATCATAAGGGCTTCTCAAACTCTGTTTTCAAACGTCTCTGGCTTTTTAACAGACTGCTCTCTAAGACGGCAGTTCAGAAGAAGTCAGAGGAGCAAGACTCTTCTCACCTGATCAGGCACCCCAGATGATCAGCAGGAATCATGCATCATCCATTTGTGGCTCTGAGAAGACGAACAGACTGGACCCAATGCTGATAACACTTGCAGTCTTTAAGTGTCAGGACAGATCTCAGTCCTGCAGTCTTGAAACTCGCAAGCATAAACACTCTCAGAGCACTGAAGCATTGTTCTACCAATGCAAAACACCTGCTCTATGGAAATACCCTACCTCAGGACAGATGATGAACTTTATGAACACAAATTAATATATTAAACCTGGAAGGCAGATACGGTCTGACCTAAATCTAGTGGAAGGACGTTGAATAGTGTTAGTTACATGCTAAGTGTTTCATTCAACTTTAGGGTATTCGCCTTTCAAATAAAATAAAAAAACTCGTATTGCACAGGCCCGAATTGCAAACATGCGGTAAGACCTACGAGACATGCCCTACTTTACGTTAGCCCAACCATAAGCAATTTTTATAAATGGAAGTTAACGAAAACATTTACTGATAAGAATAAATAAAAAAATTACAATTAAAATAAACAATAATGATTAACAATAAAACAATATGCAGTATTATTCCAGTACTGAGTCAGTGTGCGGGGGAGAGCAGTTAGTGAGGGTTGAATTGTGTACGAGTGAGGGTAGGGTGAAGAGTGAGCGTGAGTGTGCATGAGGAGTAATAAAACTGTGAGTGGAGCAGCAGGTATA
>NC_036867.1:38382501-38384219 GCF_002910315.2 Salvelinus sp. IW2-2015 | reverse complement strand
TAGCAGCAGTGTATAAAACTAAGGGGGGAGGGGTCAACGCAAGTAGTCCAGGTGGCCATTTGATTAATTGTTCAGGAGTCTTATGGCTTGTGTGTAGAAGGTGTTTTAAGGAGCCTTTTGGACCTAAACTTGACTCTCCGGTACCGATTGCCGTGCGGTAGCAGAGAGAACAGTCTATGACTTGGGTGACTGGAGTCGTTGACAATTCTATACTAATCTAAAATATAAACRCAACATGCAGCAATTTCAATGATTTTACTGAGTTACAGTTCATATAAGGAAACTAAATTGGCTTTATACCTGTTCAAGCAACCCAGTCTAGGAGGCAGTATGCACCCTTTCAGTTTGTTTACCAGTAAAAGTAGTAGAAGAAGAAAATKGACTACTTCAAAATGGAGATGGCCTCAATGGCACTGCCTGTGCTCTCACAGACACCGTAATGGGACAGATACAATAATGATGTGGTCTATCTAAGTCTATGGTTCWGACAGAAAATAAAGAGTTACTAGTCAAACAGTGTCAGGTTCAGCTGTTGGTGGAATTACAGACTGGGCCTGCAAGCTGTTTTATCACTTTTTGACATTCATATCTAGATAGGTGTGCAATGACAGAACAGTATCAACATCACCAGATGTTAGGGTCATAATGGTTAGCTGAATTTGACTGCTGGTAATAAAAAGTGAATGTCATCATCTGTTGCTTCAACTAGTTGTCAACAAAATAGTTTTCTGATTGGTTGTACCTCAATAAACTCCTCCCACTCGCTCCTTCGCTTCTCTTCACCTGGAACCATATACACCTAGCAGCTTGTAGGCACGCATGGACAATACAACAAACTTTAACCAAACAATTTTAAAAAACGTTTTATTGCTTGTTTATTTGATCATAACATTTTGGTTTGATTTGTGTTTGTGTAGGCTACACAGTTGAAAATCAACAAGTTCAACATGGTGCCACTACAATAATGTTTGCCCAAGTTCATAACCACTATGAGGCTTTGYTGAATGAAAATAACGTTGTGACAGATCTCCTAGCTATGATGGTGTAGAAAACTGGGATACAGAGAAAATACATCGCTTCAGACTCCAGTAATAAGGAATGATAAAGTGCTGTACTGCCCTAAACTTACTGGCTTAGAGGCAMGGTGCAACCTTTTAMATATCTGACCTATGACCTTGCTAGGTCAGACATATCACCCGGAGGTTAATGTTATCCTCTAACTAATGTCCAGTCTTGTTTACTCAGGGTTAGGTCTGGGAGATGCCCCTGAGGAGGAGATGGTCAAGATTTTTGAGCATCCCTAGTGACCACGTAGAAGTTGGCATGAGAGAAGTAAGTTTAGATAACTAAGTGATGTGACTGAGGTGCTGAAGATACATCAGAGGAATTCATGCCAGTGGAATGCTTCAATTGAGACAGAATTCCGTCATGTATTTTACAGGGAATCAGCGGCTGAGACAGATCATCATGAATATCAAAACAGGAACCAACACTGAGCCAAGAATCATCATGAATTCATCGAATGACTCACACTGAGCCGCTAGGATGGAAGTCCTTCATGGCCCAGTCTAGAATACCGGATCCCAGGGTCACTGACAGGTTTCAGCGCAGTGGCAAAGGTCTAACACTTCCAAAGTCACATGCTTCGCAGTACATACACTACACACAACGCTTTCGCTAAATGCCTGCCACCAGTAACCGTTGTCCGTACCGGCCAC
>NC_036867.1:38372502-38379898 GCF_002910315.2 Salvelinus sp. IW2-2015 | reverse complement strand
ACACCCTTCTTAGACCAAGAATCTGATATTAAATGGTTTCTTACACACTAAGAATTCCTTTTAAGATTGTAGATCTCATATTCTTCTCTGTAGCTTTCCACACATTTACTGAGTATGCTATAATGCGTCCAAACAATAAGTCCACTGATGCTTTTCTTGTCTGTGGTGTTGCATATTTAATCTGTGTCACTGTGGTATAAATTATTGGAGACAGGTGCAGGAATATGTAATAGTTTTTTTTAATTTTACTCCACCCAAAAATAAACATGCCATGAAAAAGCCACGTGGACGAAGCCCAAAACAAACATATCAAAAACCCAGGATGTAACCCAAACAGAAGAGCGAGTTTAAACCTCTAATAAATACATGGAGAAGAGACCCGTAATAACAATACACGGGATGAGACCCGTAATAACGAGTGCACAATACACCACAGCACGAAAGCCGAAAACAACAAAGCACAGGTACTCACAAGACCAACGGACATGGGACAAAACCCACAAGACAAGGTGAAAAGATGGCACATACTGTATATACAATTACTAATCAGGGAATTGGAATCAGGTGTGCGTAATGAGACAGTCAGTGATGCCTAGAGGCCGGTGACGTACACCTCCGGAGCTGCTGCACAGAGATGAGCAGCAGTACCGGGGGAATTCGTGACAGTCTCTGTCTCCCCCACATTAACTTCTTTATGACAGAGTCACGTTTAGACCAATAGTCTATAGGAGGAAGCAGTGTAACATGGAACTCATAAAATTGATTCAAGAGGGAGACATTAATTTAATATTTGAGATTCTAGCATGCAAAGTGGCCATAGCAGACCCTTTTATTATGGCTTTTTTGATATTTTCAAAGGTTTCTAAATAGTTCTTCCTGAATTGTAGTGTCAATAGATTTATCATGGGTGGTAGTTGAACGCCTTCCCATAGCTGAGTTAGAGGGAGTGGAGCTGATTCTAGACCAGTTGATCTTGTAAACAGACCATGTTTAATGTTTAATTGCTGTGAAAATAGGACATATTGGCTGGATGGATTTTTTGCAACACTAGAGCAGCCATGTCATCTGAACACACAGAGAAAATTGCCGTGTTCAGTTTATTTTGATGTTTATGTGCCTGAGGAAGCCAGCATTTGTACGTATGCTTTGTGGCCGGCTTCAAGAGAGAGAGAAATAGCAAAAGGGATTCGGGACAACCTTGTTGCACCATCTGGTGTAAGATCATGCATAGATGAAGTACGTATTATCTGGGTAGGGTAAAGCGTATTAGATAGTAGACCAGTAGAATCACCGTATGATAATACTAATGATCCTGCTAGATAAATCCTGGTCGAGATAAATGGATTAGAATGTAGTACCAGTATGATATACATCCTGGTTGCTTATGAATAAATGATTAGAATGGGTTAGTGCCTGTAGCATATACATCCTGGTTGCTATTAGTAAATAGATAGAATGGGTAGTGCCTGTAGATAACATCCTGGTTGTCATCGATAAAAGATTAGAATGGTAAGTGCCTTGTAGATATACATCCTGTGTATTATGTATGATTAAATGGAATTACGAATGGGTAGTACCAGTAGCATATACATCCGTGTTATGACTAAATAGATTAGAATGGGTAGTGCTGGTAGATAATAACAGAAGAAAGATTCACATACAAGGGTGTTTATACTTTCAAAGACATATTCAATGTGAATGGACTCCTCAGTTTCCAGGAAATCCACCAGTGTTTTAATGTCCCAGGTTCATCATTTTGTCTTTACCTTCAACTCCGCCTATCCACCCAGCCTATGGGGTCCCCTGGGGAGCAGAACTAGCAGTACACCCATTGGTCAAACTTCCAACGGACAGACGCCCCTCAAAAGGAGTTGTTTCTGATATCTATAGTCAATTAATTMTTGCAGCCAAAAGCCATTATGTCTATCCACTGTATTGGAAAATGATTTTAGACTTGCTGACAGACAAATGAATTGGGAGACAGTATGGACAAATATATTTGGATCATCTAGAAACCCCCATCAACAATTCATATATATTATATATATTTTTTGCCATATAACCTAACACCTCAAAAAAGACATCACATGGGTATTAGTCCATCACCATTATGTGAGTTCTGTACCACAGGGGACCTTGGTACTTTTCATCATGTGCTGTGGAAATGCCCGGGGGTGGTTGCATTCTGGGGGAAAGTCAACGATGTCATCTCTGTACTTAGATAAAATACTGCCATTAGATCCAATAGGGATGTTTCTTTGTGTTGACTCTGATTGGCACTTGTCAGAACACCAACAGAGATTTGGCCAAACCCTCCCCTAACCCAGAAGACACTTGGCCAATTGTGCGCCGCCCTATGGGACTTCCGGTCGGTTGTGACACAGCCTGGGATCGAACCTGGGTCTGTAGTGACGCTTGTTTCACACTTGTTTTATCGCTCGTTTACTTGACGATAACATTTTGGTTAATTTGTGTTTGTGTAGGCTACACAGCCGAAAATCAACAAGTTCAACATGACGCCACGACAACAATGTTTGCCCATCTTCATAACCACTATGAAGCTTTTCTGAATGAAAGTAATGTTGTGAAAGATCTCCTAGCTACGGGATACAGGGAAAATACAAGGCTTTAGACTCCAGTGATTTAAGGAATGGTAATGTGCTGTAATGCCCCGAACTTACTGGCATAGAGGCTGGGACTGGGATAAAGGACTTCMATCTGGCTCTGATTCCTGATAAATTCTCAATGAAACTGGCTCAGTGCTGRTTCCTGATAGATTCATAATGAAACTGGCTCAGTGCTGATTCCTGATGAAATCATGATGAATCTTCAGATGTAGATCACTAGTTATCTAATACTTCCTCATGCCATTTTAGGGGTACTACTAGAATGACCTCAGAAAATGGTGCTCTTGTCAACTAGTCTCTTTGTCAAGAAAACAAAAAGCTGACAAAAAGTGACAGGCAGTCTGGTGGCATGTTGGATTTGGACTGACTCTCTTCCATGGGGAACTGACCTCTGACTTTTTAATCGTTGACCTTTACCAGTCTGGCTGACGACCTGTGTCCAACCTCTTCCTGTGCACACCACACAAGATCAGTGCAGTGACCTATAAAATGACCTGTGACTGACATCTAACCTCTGACTTTGATCTTTGACCTCCTCTGGTCTAGCGCTGGTGTCGTGTGGTGTAAGGATGGGGGAACATCTGGGGAGTGTACTGTTCTATTCTGGGAGAGGGGCATGGGAAATCTAAGTTTCTGGTTCACAGGGCTCTCTCTCTGTCACACAGTCAAGCACTTACACACCCAATACTGCTCACGGAGTGTTGGCCAGCTGGTGTGTCGGTTGGTCAACAAGCATTGAGGCATACAACTTTTTGCTTCACACATGATTTATGTTGACATGATATGGATTATTCATCCTCAATGGGACTATTTCACCTGTATCTTTCGATAAGGAGGAATTTGTAGACATGGAGTTGGGAGGGTTTGAAACTAGTTTGTTACCCATTATTTCTGAGTTAGTAAAGTGGTTGTACTTGGTGATGTCATATAACAAGACCCTTAGTTCTGTGTCCAGTGGACAATGATGTGTGTATTTCGAGCAGGAGTTTTTGTACGGCTCTAAATCACTGTGTGAACACACGTTTACTATTGGGATAGTGGAAATCTTACAGTAGTAAACTGCTGCATCTTCAGCTGGACTCCACTGATGGTCAGAGTGAAGTCACTCTCAGACCCACTGCCACTGAATCTAGCAGGAATCCCATCTAGCAGTGTCTTTACGTATCTTATCAGGAGTTTAGGAGCTTCTCCAGGTCTCTGTAGATACCAGAATGCACCCTCCTCTCCACCATCCATTTGTACACTTTGGGTTGGTTGTACAGGTCAGAGTGACGGGTCTCCTGGAGAAAATGTCACTACAGGAGGCTGAGTCACAGTCACCTGACCTCTGGATCCTGACGAGGAAAAACATTAATTAACAACGAGTATAAATAAGAGAATTTATATTGATAATTTTTTATGCAGGGACATTTATTATTTGAAATCCATTTCAATGATTATACAGGTACTCAAAATGTCTTTTTCCTTGTAAGAGTTAGAAAACAACAGACCTTTGAGGCAGCAGCGACCAGTGTCCAGATGAAGATGGTGATCAGAGTCATGGTTGTCGTGGTTTCTGTTTTGTTGAAGGACAGATCTCAGTCCTGCAGTCTGAACTCACAGGGTTATAAACACTCCAGAGCATGTAGCATGAGCTGCCAATGCAAATCACCTCCTCTATGGAAATACCCTTCCTCAGGACAGATGATGAAACTCTATGGAAATAAACGCAGGCAAAAAAGAAACATCCTTTTCATGGCCAGCGAAGAGCCCGGATCTCAATCCCATTGAGCACGTCTGGACCTGTTGGATCGGAGGGTGAGGGCTAGGCCATTCCCCCCAAAAATGTCCTGAGACTTGCAGGTGCCTTGGTGGAAGAGTGGGGTAACATCTCACAGCAAGAACTGGCAAATCTGGTGCAGTCCATGAGGAGGAGATGCACTGCAGTACTTAATGTAGCTGGTGGCCACACCAGATACTGACTGTTACTTTTGATTTTGACCTCCCATTTGTTCAGGGACATATTATTATATTTCTGTTAGTCACACGTCTGTGGAACATGTTCAGTTTTTGTCTCAGTTGTTGAATCTTGTTATGTTCATACATATAAATGTTAATTTTGCTGAAAATAAACGCATTTGACAGTGAGAGGACGTTTCTTTTTTTTGCTGAGTTTACCCTTCTCAGGGCAGAATAATAAACTGCAAATAATAATCATGTGAATTTCTTTATATTTCGTTTGTTGACAGTAAAATGGCTCATTGTCAATATTGATATTTGTTGTAAATTACAATGTTTCACTCTGCCCATATGCAATATGATAACATATGACATCATTGGATGAAAAAACATTTGCAGTGAGTTTGGGTGAAGAGACTTTAAGAGACTCAAATCAGAGACTTCATTAATCAGAGTATGCTATTAGGTACATAAAGTTCTTTATATTGTGGTTGTCCACCTAGCTATCTTAAGATGAATGCACATACTAGCTCTGGATAAGAGTGTCTGCTAAATGACTCAAATGTATGCTAGTGTAATAATAAAATGAATATTACTTGCTATAATATTTCCTATATTAAGGGTGTCAAATACTGATAGTGTAATTGTATGTAAAGATGTGTAATGCTTTATGAGTATAGTAAAGCTCTACTGTAACGGTCCTGACTGTTTTATGTTGTTTTTGTATGTGTTTATGGTCAGGGCGTGTGTTTTGGGTGGGCAGTCTATGTTATCTGTTTCTATGTTGGTTTTGGTTGCCTGGTATGGCTCTTAATTAGAGCAGGTGTTTTGCGTTCTCCTCTAATTAAGAGTCTATATTTAGGTAGGGTGTTCTACTGTTTTGTTTGTGGGTGATTGTCTTCCGTGTCTGTGTCTGTACACCACGCGGGACTGTTTACGGTTGTTTCAGTTTGTGTAGTCTATGTTTCCTATTCGTGCGTTCTTCTTGTTTTATGTAAGTTCGTCGTCTAGGTCTGTCTACACCGTTTGTTGTTTTGTTAGTTTATTTCAAGTTCGTGTTTTTTTCGTTTAATAAATATGTGTTCACAACTCCCTGCGCCTTGGTTCGATCAATACTCCTCCTTTTCGACTGAAGAGAAGGAGGACGCGCGTTACAGAATCACCACCATTCAGAGCCAAGCAGCGGAGTAAACGGAGTAAGGGACAGGAAAAGAAGGAGCAATGGACATGGACGATATATGTGGACGGAAGGGTTGCTACACATGGGAGGAGATCCTGGTGGTAGGGATCGCCTCCATGGGAACAGCTGGAGGCACTGAGGAGAGGCAGAGGCTACCGGGAATTATGAGGGGACGCGTCTTGCACGGAAGCCGCGAAAAGCCCGTGAGTAACTCCCAAAAATTTCTTGGGGGGGGGCTAAGGGGTTGTGGGCCAGGGGCAGGTAGGAGACCTGCGCCCACTTCCAGGCTTACCGTGGAGAGCGGGAGTACGGGCAGGCACGAGTGCATAGCCCAGTGCGGGTTATTCCACCTCCCCGAACTGGTAGGGCTAGTTGGGTATTGAGCAGGTGTCATGAGGCCGGCTAACAAGCGTCGGTCTCCAGTGCGTCTCCTCGGGCCGGCATACATGGCACTGCCTTACCTTGGTTCCCCGGTTCGCCTACATAGGCCGGTGCGGGTTATTCCACCTCCCCGACTGGTCGGGCAACCGGGAGCATTCAACCAGGTAAGGTTGGGGCAGGCTCAATGCTCAAGAGAGCCAGTACGCCTGCACGGTCCGGTATTTCCGGCGCCACCCCCCCGCCCCCCCTAGTACCTACAGTGCCTACACTACGCACTAGGTACCAGTGCGTCTCCTGAGCCTGTTCCTCCTCTACGCACTCTCCCTGTAGTGCGTGTATCAGTTCGGTGCCTCCAGTTCGCGGCCCACGCACTAAGCCTCCTGTGCTTCTCAGAGCCCTGAACACCTGTATACTTCTCCCCTACTAATCCTGGATGTGCTTGTCCTCAGCCGGTGTCACCAAGTGCCGGTACCTCGCATCAGGTATAGAGTGGCTTTGAGAGTAGAGTGTGCCCTGTCCTGCTCCCGCACTAGTATGAAGGTGCGTGTCCTTAGCCCGGTGGCCTCCAGTTCCGGCACCACGCACCAGGTCTACAGTGCGCATTAATCCGGCTAGAGCATCCGTCTCACCAGCGCCATCTGAGCCATCCGTCTCACAGCGCCATCTGAGCCATCCGTCTCACCAGCGCATCTGAGCCATCCGTCTCACCAGCGCCATCTGAGCCATCCGTCTCCCAGCGCATCTGAGCCACGTCTCCCAGCGCCGTCTGAGCATCCGTCTGCATGAGCCTGCAAAGCCGCCGTCTGCCATAGCCTGCAAAGCCGCCGTCTGCCTGAGCCTATACAGCGAGCCGCCCGCCGAAAGGAGCCGCTAGAAGCGCCCGCCAGACAGGAGCCGCTAGAGCCGTCCGTCAGACAGGATCTGCTCAGAGCCGCCAACCAGACAGGAATCTGCAGAGCCGCAACCAAGCAGGATCTGCCAGGCCGCCAACCAGACAGGATCTGCCAGAGACGCCAACCAGACAGGATCTGCCAGAGCGCAACCAGACAGGATCTGCAGAGCCGCCAGCCAGACAGGATCTGCCAGAGCCGTCAGCCAGACAGGATGCTGGCCAGAGCCGTCAGCGAGCCATGAGCTGCCAGAGCCGTCAGAGAGCATGAGCAGCCAGAGCCGTCAGAGAGCCATGAGCAGCCAGAGCCGTCAGAGAGACCCAGAGCTCGGCAGCAGTCAAGCCGTCAGCCTGCCATGAGGCGTCCGAGAGCGTCAGCCT